>NW_010210237.1:27134-47653 GCF_000695765.1 Mesitornis unicolor
CCTCAGTGTCACAGTCAAGGTGATCAAGGGCTGATTGCCATGTACACAAAATCCTCTTTACTCTGGCAGTGTATGTGATTATTCTTACGTTGAATGTATTTATAACTAACAGGACCAGGCTCAATGCATCATTACATGAAAGGAAGGCTATTCTGGCATACATCAGTTTATTTATCCAGATTGTAGAAACTACTACTTTTGGGTTTTGTGTTTGTTTGGATTTTTTGTTTGGTTTTGGTTTTGGGTTTTTGTTGTTGTTTTTGTTTTGGGTTTTTCATGTTCTGTTTTGTTTTGTTATTTTTTCTTAGATTCTGCTTTAGGAATTACTTCATTACTGGTAGCACCTGATAAGTCAGATGTGGGCCCTTCTGAGGGGTAGCAGTCAGCATGTGCTTAATGTGTGGTAACCGGCCAAGGGTGTGCTGCTGTACTTTTATGTTACCTGCCACATAAAGAGTGGGAGGGATAACTACTTGATGAGAGATTTCCGAGGTGGGAACATAGCACAACAGGAGCCCCTTGTGAGAATATGAGTATTATGGCAATATAAATTTTGTTAGTGTAACTGATGGGAGGGTTTGAGGTGGGGTGTTGAAAAGGCAGAATGCTTCTGCTTGTGACTTGTTACCTTGGGTGAAGAGATCGGCCCTGCCTGTTGTCAGTTAGGATGGGAATTACTTGTTCTTCAGGCAGCTTGATTTTTGATGTGAGGTGGTATTTTCATATCTGCTTTTGACTCTCCATTACTTGAAATATTCTTAAAATCAACAAAACTCTTCTTTTACATTTTTATTTTCTTTTCTAATGCTGTTGAAGCCCAACCCATTGCCCTCTTTACATTTAACTTTGACAACACATTGCTGATGACAGTCATGTCTGGGAAAAGGAAGTTTTGATAATTAAAAAAAAAAATACCTGCATGATCCTTGCCATACTAAATGTTTACATGTAATAAGAATGTAGCTTTTTTATTTTGACCTGACTGAGCACCGTGATGGTGTCCAACAAGAATCTGCCTCTGGTGTCCTGCCTGTGGGCTGGGAGGGTGGTTTGTCCCTGGTAAGAAGAGGAGCCGTGTGGCAGCTGAGTGTCACACAGAGGAGACCCACATGGAGGAAGCGTGCATGTGGTCCCATGACGCGTTGGTTTACACCAAGAGAAGAACTCTTGTTACAGTCTTGTAAGGGCAGCAAACCACAATCAAAACAGTTACATTCGTACACGATGTGAAGAAGCTCATATAAAATTCCTCAGGCAAGATCCAGGGGTCAAGTCCTTTCATCCCGCTGCCCTCTCTTGGCAGAGGCCCAGCACCGAGAGTGAGCCCTGTCCTCGCTCTGTAATTCCTCCTCCAGACAGCCTCCCCGGCCAGAAGACACTGTCTCTCTGAGCTGTGTGATCTCCCAGGACCTGGTGAAGGCACGCATAGAGCAGCTATGCTGGAAATGTGCATTGCTTAATCGTCTGCTAAAGCAGTTCTCGATGACCTGGCTCCCTTCAGACCTTACGATCTCCTCCTGTCCTAGCCGGGCTTGCATACATGCGAGGATTTAGGGAGGGCAGGACACGTGGAGGTTGCTGCGTTTGGTGAGAGATGAGGGCTGAGATGAGTGAGTTTCCAAATAGGTACAACGAGATGGCACCATGTGCAAGTGGGAGGTGAGAGGGCTGATTTACTGCTGTATGGGATGTAAAGGGAGAAGGAGAGCTAGCAGGCCGAGAAGATGGCAGACTGCAGCATGTAAAGGGAAGTGTGAAGCGAGACCTGAGAAGAGGGAGAAGGGCAGAAGGATGCTATCAATCTGAAGCTGTTCCATTTTCTCAGGAGAAACACAGATGACCTCCTTTGGTACAGTTTGAGGAAAGCTGAGGGACAATCACAAACTTATCTAGTCCAGTGCTGTCAGAAGTGCTTGTAAATAATTTGTCTTCTGCCTGATTTTTAGGATGATCTATGTGCATGTTGCACTGTAACTTGAAATATGAGAGAAAAACTGTGAAAATTCAGCTGTATGCTAGCTCTGGAGTTTTCACGAGCAGGGAAGCAGAAAGCATTTGCTCTAATAAAGCCTGTGCCTTCTCAGAGTAACTTCCATAACGGTGGTGCGCTCGGTTGCCCAGTTATGTACCTCGCAAATGTGACATTCAAAATATTTACATGCGCCGCTGCCTTGGAATGTCTCACTTAACTTTGGGGTGGTGGGGACTAGCAGCTGAAGTGGCCTCTGCCTTCTTGCTGCCAGGTGGGCTGCTACAAGGAGTCTCCATCTCATCATGAGCTTTGCTCTCCAAGGAGTTTATTCAACGCTTGTCGATTATTTGCGATGTTCAAGCTAGCTTTTATGGGAAAGTCACATTAATTCATGCAAAGTGAGCTGTAGGCGTACACGGCTGAAAAGATACCGAGAACTGTGTGGATTGAAAAGGCAAAGATTTATTTGAAGACAGGGCACTGCTCTCATTTTCCAGAATACACATAATCAAGTAGATAGAATTATATTAAAAGGATTTGCACCAAGAAATGAAAAGCTCTCCTAGGCTTGGTCTCAAGAGATACGAAGAGTTCTTAAGCATTAAGCAGCCAGGGAACCTCTCGCCTTGCAGCTACTCAGGGCTGAACATTTGGAGACCGTTTTTTATTTTGTTTCATACATATCTAGCTGCCAAGTTGTTGAATACCTCCTTGACAAAGAGACAGGAGCTACTTAGCATGTATTGAATGATGTATTTTAAAATATATGATAGTTTTGTTGTTAAATGTTCTTTTAGGTCCTGTAGCTTTTAAAAAAATAATGATTGAGAATGTGGCAGCAGCAGATTTTTCTGCTTCTGTCAGAAAATTCCCATCACTGGATTATTTTTGCTGACATGCTGTATAACTCTTGAAACCTCAAATTAGTAGAGAATCCTAGAAGAAAAGTGATTAAACAACCTTAGTGCTCTGATGTGCCCACAGTGCAGTTCTATTGCATTATTTATGAGATAAGAATGTTTAATTTTTAGTCTCCTTTATAAAAACCCCAAAGATTGTGCAATGTTAAAATAAATTACAGAAACAAGGCTTTTTGAGTGGTTTGATGGACTCTGTCTCAGATGAAGGATTTATTTTATCATATGACTGTGTTCTGCTGCATTTTCCATTACATATAATATAAAAGGTTTAGTTGTCACTTGCAATAGCATTTCTTTACATTTCTCTGTGTAAAGGTTCCAATAGTGGTAGGAAATGCTATGAAGATCCCTGGTGTGGCAGCAAGACCTAAACCAGCTTTGCTAAAGAGTTTATATCTTTTTAAATGTAAGCAAGTTACATAAAAATAAATGTTAGCTTTCTACATATTAAGTAGTTACTGTGCATTACAAATGCTCTTACTTCATAATGCATGAAAAGTGAATTGTTCTT
The DNA here is from genome assembly GCF_000695765.1 of Mesitornis unicolor. NCBI lineage: Eukaryota > Metazoa > Chordata > Aves > Mesitornithiformes > Mesitornithidae > Mesitornis > Mesitornis unicolor. Next base: position 30,538 of record NW_010210237.1, read on the forward strand.
TAGCCACTAAAGGGTGACTTAATTCACGTTCATTATGGGGTTGCAGCATGCTTGGTCTGCCCATGTCTCAAGCGAAGAAGCAATAAGACAGCTATGAACGAATGCTATTTGAGTAAGAAGAGTAGAAGCAGGGGAAACAGTGTAATTGTGGGTTTAGTTGAGAGGCTAATGCATGTGTTTTCAAAGGAATTGTCCTTTTTTTTGTTAATACATTGCTGGGGCCTAGCATGGGGGTAAAGGAAGTGAGGAAGAAGGCACATCGAAAAGAGTCAAGAAGTCTAAGAGGAGGAAATAGGAAAAGGAGAATGTAGAGCCCATCCAGGCAGATCAGATGGATTAGAAGAGAAGTATTTCAGGGAAAGGGACAAGATCAATGAGGAGCAGGTCAAATGACTCCTGAATAAGCAGTGGAGCAAGTGGGTCATGTTTTGATGGGTGACCAGGAGATTTTGTAGATCAAGAGGTCAATCTTTATTAAATGGAAGAAGTGAGTAATGGTTAACTGCAGTGATAAAGGATGTGGGTTATACTGTTCATCTTTATCTACCATGAAAGTAGTTATGTGGGCAATTCTGGTGTATCAGCATTAAAGATTAAGATAAAATCTCATGTGACTGAACTCTCTGTGTGTAGTCCCACTGTCTTAAGTAGAATATTTCTACTCTTCAATTTTCAGTATCTTACTAGCCAAACTGACAGCATGAAATATACCTGAAGAACTCTTTTTAAAAAAGTTTGCATTTTAAGATCTGGAGGTATGTAAGGACTGGTTCTTTAACATTTATAAGTCATTGTTTAAAATAGAGATCAAAGAAACCTCAGATTGTGATTTTGTATAAAGAATAATGGTGTTATGATGAATCTGAACTGATAGCTGTCCTAGCTTACAGTCTGTTGAACTTCTTGAAGCTGAGATGGAATCTCCTGTCCCAGGGCTAATATAACATGGCAGAGGACTTAGTGTTCTTCCTTCTCTCTTACTGACTTCTGGTGACACATTACTTCACTTCTCAGTGGTTTGAATTCCCCTGTTTTTCTATTGAGCCAGAGAATGTCTGGCATTATCCTTATTTATTTCAATTATTAAAGATCAACAGCTTGCTTTATTACTGTTTTTTCTGGATGATGCACATGAGTGACTTTCTGAGAGATGTCTTTCTAATATGGTTGAGGTGCTCTAAAGCATTAGAACAGCAGCCACTCCAAACTAAACAAAGATCTGTCATTTCTGCCCTGCTGGGTTAAGGTTAATTATGTTTAAGATTCCTATTGCTGGATATTACCTCCCCAGTGAAATCTTCTAGTGAAGCTGTCAGACATATTGATGAAATGAGTACATTTCTTTATGAAGTTTTCTATAATCCTTCCCCAAGTTCACTTCAATGTGTTGTGTATTTCTGAAAGGTGCTTATGAAAAGCAAGTAAATGTGCAGATTAGCATGTATGCAGATGAGGATAATCAGTGGGCTATGGATGAAAGAAAAAAAAGAATTGCAAATGAATATGTGTGGAAAAAGTCTTTGAGTTTCTTTGAAACGCTAAAGAGTTGCATGTTTTATGGTGGCATTCTTCAAACTTATTTTGCCACCGCTTTATTGTTACAGCTTTTCAGCTGAGCTGTGAAGTGGGGCATCTGACCTAATGTGTAAGATAGGGAGAAAGAGAGAGAGAAAACACTTAAAGAATATTTTATATCCTTGTACAACATTTCGGTTCCAGTAGAATATAATAAATTATTTAGTAAAGGAAAGTGGAAGAAAGTTGGAAATACATTTCATAGTAGGAGGACTTGGCTTTAAAAACTTGAAATATTTGCTCTTCATAATTTGCCTTCCTTGGTTGCCAATACAATTATTTTCAGTAATCTCAGTCCTTTCTTAATACATTATGCTGTGAAAAAGCAATTACTGAAAGACCTAAGCTGGTACAGAAAACTGTTAAGACCAAACTGGTAATTTTCATTCAGGGGCACAGTGAAAAATCACATTTGAGTTGTAAATGGTTCCCATGTGTATTAAAAAAAAAATAGAGAAAAACCAGTCTGAAATCAGTTTTCATATCATGTTAATAAAAAAAAAAAGCAAAACAGAAGCTCAGCTGAGTAACTGCATTGGGAAATAGTTTTAAGGTGAATAAATAGCAGTCTGTTGTTTACCATGTTCTGTATGGTTTGTTTCATATTGATTCCTTCTTGTTCTGCTAGTAGTTAAGCTCTGGGGGTTTTTACTTGCTTCTACAGGTGGCATTTTTGGCTGCCTTGCTGTCCCATATATGTTTTATTAAGACAGCAAATTAGCTTTCAGTGCTCAGTTGCTTGTCCTGCCGATCCTATCTTCAAATCCACCTGGAGTCTCCCATGAGACCCTTGGGATGCGGGTGCCGGGCGGTGATGCTGAGGAACACCTCTCCCTCCAGGCCAGCACACTTTGAGACCTCAGTTCTGGTGTAACCAGCCTCCCCCTTGCTCTTCTACGTGTCGTGATTTCCACCTTAGCACTCCTGTCCCGGGGAGGGTGAGCAAGTTGGGAGCTGGCTGGTGATACAAGCCTCTCCTGGATGAGAAGCCATGGTCATTTGGCGCCCTGAAGTAATGTAAATCGGGACACCCATGGTGGCTGCTTGCTCAGCAGGCCGGTGGATGTGAAAGCGGTCTGTTGTAATTCCCTTTACTTCTTGTGCTTCTCAGTGGGAAGCGTACTTCCCTCTTGCTTCTGCTGCAGGTGTTGAGGGTTTAAGAGTGAAGCCTCGGGACTGACTGTCCTTTTTGCAGACCTGATCCTTCAAATGTGTTTGTTTCCCAGTTGAGAGCTACATTGGCCTTTACTGAGGTGAATGAGAACCGGGTGCGACAGAACTGGGAGTTCACTGAAAAATGGAGCCTTTTGGCTCCGGCACAAGAAGTGGTAGAGGTTCAGGTGCTGCAGATGACTTTCTGACCTCTCTCACTCCTCCAGCTCACCAAGGGTATTTCCTACTCATCACTGCTGGATGGACTTTTTTTATACTTGTCACCACATAAGATATATATTTTTAGCTTTTAAGTGCATAAACACATACTGCTACAGAGAGATTAGCGTCTCTTCTACTTGGCTGCTGCTTGTGGTTTTAAGATACTTTTACCAAGGACTATTATAATAATTTATAAATCATTAAATAATTGTTTAGGAATGCTCTGACTTGGGCTTATTACACATGTGAGGGCTAGTTTAACTTTTGTTGGTAAATGGAAACTATTTTCCATAGCAGTTTGGGACCCTAAATGGCTGAAGGGTCTGCAAACAGGTTCATCAGGGTGAAAATAGTAAAACCAGTGCTGCTCCAGCTCCTCTCCTCCCTTCCGTGTGGGAAACATGACGTTTTCTAAACAGATAGTGGGAATGTTTTCTTCTGCAGGCCTGAGTCACTTCTGAGGAATGCTAAGATTAATGCACAAGATGAGTTTTCTCACTGCTGCTTTCTCCATTGCAAAAATTGTGGTTTGGTTACCTTTGAACTTTTCTCTCGTTTCCAGCAAAGCTTCAGGCACTATGGGCACTTTTACTACATATTCAAACCCAATTTTGCTCTGTAAAATCTCTGTCTTATAGCAACCATGAGCACAGGAGTTGATACTTGTCTCTTTCAGACTTAGATTTTTCCAAATACAGCAATTAATTTTTCTGTTTTCTCTGGTGCATATTGCGTGTTGCTTTAATATACAGAAAACCTTCTGTTCTCACAGAGCTGTGAACAAGAGTTTTTACTTTGTCGGAGTTCCCTAGATAAACAATAGCAATTTAATACGATTTTGTCCTTTTTCAACATAACTTTAATTATACCTAATCTGTAACAACATCTGTTCTGAAATGCCATTTATATTTAGTACTGTATTCTCTGAAAGAGATTATGCCTGCTGTCTCCTTTGTTAATTAAACATTAAGAATAATGGAAAAAAATAGTTTTAAGTAGTAACATTAAAATAAGAGATAAAGGAAGCCTTCCCATGTTGCTCCAGTGTAAGCCCTAGTGTTTATATATCGAATCTCATCAAAGGCTCCTGGCTGAGAGTGGGCTGATTTTTAATGCATGTGATTTCAATGTGGTGCATATTGTACAGAAATTCCCACTGAATTAGAGGAAAAAGTCTTAAGACTCTGTCTGAAATGGGCAAGCTACCTGTTGAAGTAATCTTAGCAAAGCAGTAAAATGAAAATAAATTAATGTTCTTGTGGCCAGCGCATCATTATTTATATATTTTTAAGATTTTCCACCACTAACTCTAACAGCATTGCCCTGCTCTAACCAACACTGGTGCTTTCAAAGCTGGGGGGAAATGCCAAGATTTCCTTCTGCCCTCCCTGTGTCCCAGTGCTGCTGCGCACAGAGAGGGGAGAGAAGGTGACAACGCTGGCACTGGGCCATCCGGCGTTTTTCTGTCTCTGATTAAAAGGAAATCAGTCTGGAGAGCTAGGAGGAAGAAATGGAGATGGTTTAAATGTGTATGTGCATTACTTGGTGTGGCTGTGGGCAGGTACTGCTGCTGTGCATCGTGTAGCTGTGTGCTGCTAATGCCCACTGGTTGTGTTCCCTTTGATGCTCATATTGTTGAAGAGGGATTCCAATCAAGGGTACAAAAAAAAAATAAAGGTAATTTCCATTTTAGATAGGCTCCCTCTCAGAGAGGTTTATTTGTAACAAACACGTGTAAAATCCTGCTCCACTGATGCCATTGAAATTTCTGCCATGTTTTTCATTTAGGATAGATGTTTACTCAGGGTTCCTGTAATATTAAGGGGCAGAGATTATCTTGCAGCAAATGTTCCATTCTGCCCTTTGTTGGCATTCTGGTTCTCCATTGTGGTGAGCGGATCATAGAGGAGAGGGGAAAAGTAACATTAGAACTTTTGAAAGTTTGTTATTTCATTGAATCAATGAGAAGTCCTGATTAGTAATTGAAAAGATAATTAAAATTTGACAGGCTGCTAAGTTTTGTATATCATGTCACTCTTTTTCAATAGTACGTTATTCTTTTATTTTCTTTCTTTTCTCCCTTCCTGCATCTGAAGCTTTTTTCAATTCTCCTCATTTTCTAATGCGTCAAATTTTTCTTTGTTTGCTGTTGGCACCCAGTTTCATTCTGTGATCTCCTTGTTGACATTTTCTGCTTTTCTTCTGTAGCTCTCATACTTTGACTCTGTTGCTTTCCTATTCAGTCTCACATTGGGTACTTACTAACTTCCCATGAATTGTTACCTTCAGGTATTCAATGCTTTCTTCTAAGCTTCTTCATGATCCTTCTTTTGTTTTTTTCTTGTTATGCCAGAATCAAGACTGGTCATTATTCCTATCTACCGACATAATTTTCTGAGACTCTTGTATCATTAAGTAGAAACAAACATGGATGAAAACTCCCATCTTGTCTAAATGGGAGGGAATTTGGTCTTAGTAAGACTAATTGAAAATATCTGAAGCACCACACAGATGCTAACAGGCCAACATGTCAGATTAAACTTGAGAGGAAACAGATTGAACCACAAACTGCAAAGGACTTCCTGAGCATCTGAGGCCTTCTTCAAAGACATTTGTTTTATGTATAGTGTATGTTACCTCAGTATGTTTCTAGACAGACAAGAAAGAAGAAACAGAGTCATAAGAGTACAGAAATATACTTGAAATTTAGCATGAAAAGCTTCACACTGTGTTCCAGCCTGTCTCACAGCAGTTGCTGTAAAGCATCAAGAGAACTGAAGGGATTAAGTCCTGGATCTTGAATGATGCGCTCATACTTGCACAGTGAGTATGAAGGTATGGCCTGCATCTAAGATTGGTGGTGGACTTCTGTTCCCCCCTCTACAAATGGTTCTTTTCTGACCTTAAACGGTTTCCTTGGGGCTATATTGAAATAGGGTGGGAAGTGTCAAGCTGCAAAGTAATAATAGACTTGAAATACTTGGCTTTTTCTGGAGGCAAAAACTACAGCCTTAACTACACGCCTAAGATCACTGTGCAATGGAGAGGAAGAAGCAGGTGCCATAATGCAGACCTTCCAGTGTGCCAGATGGGGCTGCAGAAGAGCCAGAAAGCTCAGGTTCACCATTCTCCAGTGTGGCCTGGCAGGAGGCTGAAACTCCGGTTTCTTGGAAAAGCTACAAACCACTAGGTTAGACAGTAGGCTAAGAGCACGTATCTCCTCATTTGTCTTAGCCCATCCCCAGCCAGTACAGGTATATTTCTGATGGTGGTGGTTGTTTTTTGAGTTTAGCTTGGTTTTGTTGGGGTTTTTTTTCTTTATTTCTCAGTTTTGTTTTGTTTTTCCAGAAATACATATTCAAAATGTGCTTAGTGTTCTGGCCACAAGGCTCAACTATATAAGAAGAGCCTGTTTCCATGTTTTTGAATGCAGGCTGTGGTCATCCCTCTGTCCTGTAAGGACATAACATTTTAGATGCTCTATGGAACTTAGGGTGGTTCCCTAAGGAACCAGGGCAGGCAGCAGGGCTGAAGTATGAATGATTGACTGGACTGACATTTCATTGATCATGCCAGAAGGGCTGTAGATGTCTGGGCAGTTTCCCTGGCCTAAATTTAAACACCTATATACAATCCCTATTGAGCATCTAACACAAACCTTTCCTCTTGGTCTTCCCACATGTAAATTGGAGTGATTACTGAGAGCTCAATACTTCACACAAATGTGGATTGGTCCCCTCTGCTGCTCTGTGGATTCATTATGCTGTATGTGTTGGTATGAATTTAGCTTACAAACTAATCATAGTTGATTTGTTCTTATTAGTCACAAGCCTCAAACAATGTGAGGTATCATTCCCATTTGCTTTCTAATGCTCAGCACAGAAGAGAGTGGAGACGTTCACTTTTAAAATAAAATCAAGCATAGTCATTCCTTATGCTCTCAAAATCTAGCAAGAAATGAAGATTTACCTTCATCTGATTTTTCTCTTTATAGGACCTTCTGTAACAACCAAACGGATAATCCTTAGACTGAACTTTTCTACATTATTAACATGGCTCTTCGAGGTCTTGCATTCTTTCGTACACTAAGCTACAACAACATGGCATTTGGACCATAAATAGCAATTGAGGCCACTTTGTCACCAGTCTTCCTTGTTATAACAAATGAGTGTGGTTCTGCTTCTGCTTCCTTTATGGCAAGGTTTTCTTCCTGCACATGTACAACACAGAGAGAAAGTATGGGGTCTGCACTGGGGTGCTGTAGCAGCTCTGCCCTGCTGGGTAGCTCCCACATAACTCCTCTTAGTAGCTAACTTAATTTAATTTACTGCCACTATTGGGGACCCTTTAAATGTTGCATCATGGTCAGTTTAGGATTCTAGTTTCTGGATTTTTGTTTTTTTTTGAACAATGTGCAGGCAGACCCAGGTGTCTCAGAAATAAATAATGGTTTGGGATGCCTCCGTTTTTGGATGACCAACTCAAGCCACTGATTTTTTTTTTCAAAAGGTGGGGGCTCATCAGCAATTCACCTCAAAGAGTGAATGCCTGTAACCTAATTCTGAGGCAGCATATTTATACAAAAAGCCATGTTCCATATCGTGGAGAATGAGATTACCCCTTTGCTCATTCCTGGAGGTTACTCACTCTTAAGATTTGGGAGGAGGAACACCAGAAAGAACACACATGGTTGATCCAAAGCAACAAGCTCTTTTGTTGTATGAGGAACAAGAACAGACTGAAGCTTTGAAGTCATGCAATCATTTCTTCTAGAGAAATAGAAATGTGTAAATTCTAGCAGATCCCAGTTTTTAAGTAGGACTCTAATATTTAGGAAGGTACCCAGAAGGAAATTTGACTGGTTTGTTCTTACATTTGCAAAACATACCTCGAATGTACTTGAGTATTTTTGTTATTTATAGTGGTAGTTATAATTTCTGGTTTGAGTATTCTTTAACATTCAGTGAGAAGCTAAATTGACATCCTTGGCTGGTTTTCTGTGTCACACATTGCTACATATTACAACTATTTGTCAGATGAGTTAATTTGAACAGAACAAGTCTCTTTCTCAGAGTAGCCCTGCTCGTGTTAAAGCTGTGCCTTAGCTTCAGGAAACACTGTAATTAAATGCCAATAGAAATTGTTAACTCGGCAGTAGCTCAAGCACTCCACTGCAATGAGACCTTGATTTCTCTAATGCCAAGGTAATGTCAGAGCAGCACTAGATTTATCCTGAATTTACAGGAATGTAGTTCACTTTTTATAAAGATACTGTTGTTTTTATGGCTAATAGAATATTCTTCATATGTAATTCTGCATGTAGTCCTGTGGGAGCTGGATAGTTAATACTAAGCCAAGTTAAAAACACCAGAATGGCAAAAAGTCTGTGTCCACTTTGTGAAAAACATAGAGCAGTATTGCATGCATACTATGAGTAAGAAAGTTGCCTGCTTTGTAGATTCAGTAGGATGTAGGATCACATTTCCAAATGTGATTTTGTTGTCTTTTTTAAAGTAAAAATTCTCTCATTCTAAAGCTACATTTCAGAGATGGTAGAATCTTTTCTTCTTATTATCATTATCTTTGTCTTCAACCACCCTGTAGTCATGAATACAAACAGTGCCTTTTGAAATTTTATACTCGGGTTTAGTATTCTTGAATAAAAACTTGCAATATTCCCAGTGAGAAGCAAACAGAAGTTGCAGTATTTAGAGCTGCAATGTTATTTGGTTACTGAAGATTCTGATGTGAATTTGCTTGGTTAAGCAGTAAGGATATTTATCTTGATGCATAAACCAGGTGGTAAGTGAAGTGAATGTCTTGTACACAAAAATCTTTACATTGATACTTAATCTTTTCAAAATAAAGGAAGTTGTGCGTTACTCAGCTGTTCTTCCAAAGGATTCAGCAGCACTTCTCTGGAAGAGTTCAGTGTTAGAAACAATCAATTTATATTAATCAGCTCCATTGTGCAAAACTGTACAGATATGGCAGTTAAAAGAATATGATAATGCTGAGCAATTCGCTTCTCATTTGCTCAGCTGAGAATGGGATTCAAGCTTCATGTTCTGAGTGCCTTTCAATCTGGTGTATATATGATTAATGTCGGTGAGTCACTTCTGATGGGAATTTTAGCTTTTTCTCACACCACGAGATAGAGAGACTTTCTGCTCCTCCCACCACCAGTTTAAAAGCACTGCAAAAGACAGAAAAAAGGAGGTAATCTTTCAGGTTTTCAGAGTTGCATCCTATTAAAGGCAGTGAGGAGCTAGCCAGTCCCTTGGCCATTGGTGCACAGGTGTCTGCAAACCAACTGGGACAGCTGAGGCTTGGCTAGAAGTGTAAGTAGCCTGTTACTTGCTTGAGAAACCATCCACTTTTGCTGTTTATTTGAATTCAGAATTTAGCTGGCAAGACTAGTCTGGAAGAAGACAAAGGAGGATTTGGGAAGGAAATAATTCTGAAGGTGCAGGAAGGCAAATCATGAAGTGAATCCTGTAGGGGTTCATCGTAGGAACTAGTGGAGCTCTGGAGACCTGTTTATCCTTTCCAGAAGTAAGCTGTGGAGAATATAATGCTTTATGGTCATAGATTAGCTCAAAATCTTGCTGTAGCTGAATGTAAAATAATGTGGGCGTATCTATGGAACTTTTCCTGTGATTATAGAAAATGTTTTTTCTTTGTATATGTGTGTGTCTCTCTATGTAATAGACCATAATATATAGTTTGATTATGAGAGTCAGTTTCCACAAAGTTCACTGAATGCGGCAGAATGGCTTCAGTATTCAAGAAGTCTAAGGGGCTCTGGCTCACATGTGCCTAAAGGCCAAATACTTGGAACTGCCTTGGGCACATAAATATGTGAGAAGTCCTCAGAGGCATTTACAGTGTTTAACAGACTGCTGAGTTAATGAATACTGATTGCAATAGGTCTTAGGCAACTGACTTGCTTCTCTTTTAGAAAGCCCTGCTAAACTTCTCTGTGTAATTTTAGACTTCTAAGCAATGTTAAAATATGGTCTGATATTTAATGTATATGCCTCACCAAAAATGGGAAGTCTATCCCACATCACTTGTGACACTGAGTATGGGACCTCCTGAGGTGATGCCTTGCAGTTTTAATTTTTTGTGTCCTTATCGTCTGTTTTGTTAAACTGCAGCTATAAGATAGGACAGGGCATGATCACTTGAGGCTGACCTCTGCTAATGGAGCCAACTCCATCATATAATTCTTGTCGTTATGGTAGTAATATTCACTGTAGCTAACATTATTGACTGTTTGGTGATCTCTAGGAATTTAGTCTTGTATCTTCTGTTTAGTACCTTTTGGTCTAATACGTATTTCAAAACTGACTCAGCAGAAAGCTTATGGCTGCAACGAGTATAGACACCAATTGTTATGACATTAGCAATGGTGCTGCTGGTTTCAATTGACATTATTATTAGATTTATACATCTAATTCATTCTATTATGGAGAAAAAAGTGACATTCAATTTGTATTACTAACAGTTTGGGGAAAAAAAATTATTAACTCTTGGTGAAGGGAAGGGAAGTATTGTCTGAAGTATCCAATGCTAATGATTTGGAAGGGAACTTCCATAAAAAGAAAAAATATTTCAGAATGGTTCTGTAATGTGTTATTATCAGAGATTGACTCCTTCTTCCCTCCTCTGTTTCTGACAGTTTAGAGCTCTTGTTTGCTTTTCAGAAGTGTAATGACACACTCTGAGGGGCTGAAAAGGCTTATTTCTGCTCTAGGCTGGAAGCAGAAAGAGGATGAATGCTTTGGTAGTGTGCTGCTGATGTGCTGATCTGAACACCAAGGGAGAAAATGAGTCTTTACAAAGATAAGAAATGAAAAGATGTTATAACCTCTACATTAGTTCTAATGTTTGTTTTCAGTATTCTCTGTAGTATTTTTTTTATTTTCTGAAGAAAGCTATAGCTTCCTCACAAATTACTTTGCCCTGTTTGTTTTCATAATTTATTTTTCACTGAAATTCTCATACTACAGACAGAACATTCAGATCAAGCTCCTGGCCACTATTAAATACACATTAAATACTAAGCATGCGGACTGGTGGATATTTGCACTTACCTATCGAGCAAGGATTAACTGTCAGCAACCCTGCAGAGAATTGCTAAATATTCTGTAAGGCTGCCATCTCTGAGTTCAGACAGTACACACAATGTGGCTCTGGAAATTGTTTTTAAAAGGCAAGACCAGAGAGCAAGTTAGGAGTGGGCAAAGAAAAGCAGGGCTGTGTATGTGGGTGAGAAGGAGAGTGTTTCTCCTGTACTCTGCCTTATTTTTTCCCTTCTCCATATGGCCTTTTCCCTATTTCCCATGCATCTCTGTCATGCAAGGTTTGAAGTGACTCTCCCATTGCTCTCCATTGCACTCTGTAGAATAGCTTGCAGATCAGGAGGGGTCAGTTAGCAACTGCACTTACTGGGGATCAAACAGCACAGGGCCACCTCTGGACGAGGTTTTTGCACCGTGGACTACAGTCTTTGAATTTACAAATCTTGCCATGCAGGGTCCTAAAGGATGTCCACCCCTCTGCTCCCTGGTGGCATCTTAAGCTCAAGACCCTCACTGTGCTTCCTGGCATCTGTTCTAACCGAATGGCACCTGGGAGAATAAACTCTTTTTGGTCACGAACTCTTGCTGTAACACCTACGAGCAACTGTGACAGCCACTTTCTAAATACCCTGAGTAGAACGTAATGTTTTTGTTGTTCTTCTGAAAAGGGATCAGAAAAATGACTTTGGTACATTGCCTTCCTGAATTCCCATTTTCTGTACCGCAGTTTGAGCCTGTGCACCGACGCCTTTGTTTTTATAGTTTACCTTTTCAGATCTTTGTATCGTCTGAATACATGCAGGAAATGTCTCTTTCTGCCTTGTTTTCACATCATCCCATATATTATGCAAGGAGAAAGAAATTACTAAAAGAAGACTGAATAGCAGATCCTGTTCTGCAGCCACTCGCAAAGCTTAGAGCCAGGTCTGTTATTCCCCCTGTGGTGCTGAATGGGCACAAAGAGCTTTTCTAGCATTCACCATTTTTGACAACTCTGATTTGTTGAATGGGCAGCTCCTCTAATAGTGCCACGAAATATTTTGTGAATTTGTGCCTGATGGCCTGATGTAGCTCTGATAGTGGTCCCAGTGGGAACAGATGAGGGAAGAAGTCTATAAATTACCACTAAACTGTAGTCACATTTGCCAGGTTTCTGAAAGCCAGGCATTACTCTTGTTGATCTAGTGAGGATACAAACGCCTTCAGCTGATGGCTTGTTAGGAGGCTCACTTAGGGGCTCAGAAAGTAGCTGGTGGATCAAAGAAGTGCAGGCAAAGCTGTGGGAAACTGTGGTCTTTCTCAACATGCCTGTATGAAACTCAATAGAAATCAAGGCAACCAGATAGGTGAAATGGTGATATATTATTTTTTCTTTTTTTTAAGTGTTACTTTTCTATGCTGCCCATAGAGCTCCATTTACTAATCTTCAAAAATGTGTTATGCTACATAGTAAATGGACAGTGTACAACAGTTAAAAATAACTAAGTGATGCCATCTGCTGTCTTAAAATCTTACTTAATATTACATTTGATGACTGAATTGTTATGCTAAGAAGAAATGGAAACAGCCTAAACTGAGTATAATGTCAGAGCCATGACATGCAATCTGATCCGTATCGAAGTTATGCAGTATAAATATTGATTGTGATTAAATACGGTAGACTACAGAATATCAGAAAGAAATGCAATGGTAGTGTCAATCCAGAATAACTCCTCAGTGAATCTACTTTGCAAATAGCTAGAGATTTTTTTTCAGGCTGCTTTGCTCTTTGTATTTCTGAAAGGAAGATGTAGAATCCTGTGGAATAGAGGGTAGGTTGGAATAAGACGGCATACCATCCCTTTAAAGTGTCTGTTTATTAAAATTCATTTGTTATGTAATAACATTCTTCACGATAACATCTATGTTCAGTACAACTTGTTATCCATGATGACTTTACTTTTAGGTGCTTTGTGGAAAGAGGTAACCTGACCATGGACTTCAAAGAAGTTGAGAACCACATTTGTATAAGACGTATTATTCAAAGGGAATTCACCCATCATCTCGAAAAGGTAGAACAGATCATAACATTGTATGTATACACTACACTAAATTTGAAGTGAAGTTGGCTATGGATTACAGTGCTCAGCCTTGAAATGGTAGCTCATTCAGAGAATATCGAATGGTTATTTATTTCATGTATGTATATTCATTGTTAGGTTGGTTGCGTTTTTGACAGCAAGAGTTAAGGATTTTGTGTTTTCTTGAAATGCAGCTGTGCCACATTGCAGTTCACAGATGGCCACCTCATGAAACAGTGAAACTTGGTAGACTGATCTGAAGGTTTTGCAATCAGCAGAGCTTAGTAGGTATAAATGGGTGCGGAACCAGAGAGACAGGATTTGTGCTTAGCGTTTAACTCTTTCTGCCTTTCTTCTTTCTTTCTTTTTGTAATGGTCTGTAAAGCACTGAGATAATCTGTTTTCTGTACTGGACACTGTGAAGTAGACTGTAGATTCTAGTATTGCAACAACTTGTAGCTTCTTTTCTTGAATGAATATGCTTCATTTCCTGTGGCATTATTAAGGATATGTTTGGACATAAATGTATGTAGAACTGCAGTCTGATAATGAAATGTGTAACTTCTTGTGGTAAGTTGTTTTTTTTTTCCCAAGTATCAATACTGCAGTGATATATACAATCTGGGAGTTCCTATTATATTTCCAGGGTAAATGCTACACTCAGGATTAAAGCATCAGTAACAATGTGAGGAAATGCTGTGCCCTTGGCTGTAGAAAACCTTACCTGAAAGCAACAGTAGCTTTATAGCTCTTGTTGGGAAAAGCAGGAGAAGATTGTATTCCTCGTGAAAACTCAAGGGGCTCTTGAGACAGTGTTTTAAAGAAGTTGGAAACGTGTACTCATGCTCTAATTAGCACATTCTTTGCAGGGAATGATGACTGTTAGCAAAGTTTTTCTAGGCTTTTGGATAACCTGTGTCGTCCGATGCTGCAAGCTGACTGTATGTAATACTGAACTGCTTCACATCTACAGGATAAATGTCAGGATGGCCAGAGTGCTTGTGATTCTGTAAGGTGATGTGGAAAGTGGTGTATGGATTAAAGGTACAGATGATGAAAAGGAGTGACCAAGAGGTAGGGAAGATGGTAGAATGAAAGAAGGAAAACCAGGCTGTCACAATTGGCTTAAGTGTGCCCACCAAGATTTTCTTATGCTGTGCTGATCTTGATGGTAACAAAGTGCTTCATAAATTCAAAATGTAAACGCAAAGGATTTCTTTCTCTTATTCCCTGGTGCAGTTTTGATTTTATGACTCTTGTTCTTTTCCAGCTGAGTGCTATTTCCAGGGAAGCCAACTCATGGTTTTAGATGTTAGCAGTGCTCCAGGAACAATCAGATCTGACGGAAAAAAATACAAAACCTTAAGTGAAGTACTGACATGAAGATCTAGAAATGCGAGGAATCATGCATATGATCAGTATTCATAATCATTCCTGGTATTCCTGTTACAGGAACAGAGACACTTCCATACCTCATCTGCTTTTTGATTTTGACACTGAATTGCCAGAGATGTGTGAGTGTAAACTCCAGATTATTAGAAGATCTTCTTACACTTTAAAGTGCCATTCTGAACACTGTACGGTGGGAAGGGGCTGCTTCTCACTGCAAACCTGAGGTCTGCCTGCAAGGTGTCATCAGGTCCGACTTGCTGGAGCCTAACACCTACCAGGAAGATGATTGATTTGAACATTGTTGGAAATAATGATTTCTTATCTGTGAGCAGTAATAATGCTGAATTTTGATCTCTGAAACAGAAAATATAATCTGTTACAGACTTATGTGCTAGGTGTCAAAATGTGATTTCTCTGGTAATAGGCAACAGAAGTGCAGCAGTATTGGGGATGCTTAGATCGCATGCTTGGCTGAATAAATAACTAGTCAGGGTCATGGGGAAGATTGCCAGTTCAAAACGTTGTTTTTTTCTCTTTTCTGTTTTCTTTGTTGATGTGATACTGGAATACTTAATTTTACACACAATGTTTCTTTGCAGCCTAAAATTGGGATGATTGAATACCTGCTTTTCAAGGAAGTTTGGTGCTTGTGGGATAGGTTACAGGTCTGGTGTAAGATTTCATTGACTTGGAAAGATTTTCAAGCATCACCATTTTTTCTTACCTCAGTTTATTTCTATAAGCCTGCTTTGTGAAAATTCTGCTGTGTGGAGCTTTCGTATATGACTTAAAAATTCAAATAAATACAGTAGTGTGATACCTTAGATCAAAGTTAGAATTCAATCCATATTTGATTTGCAATTTAAAACCGAAGTTCCATGTGTGGTTTTTGTCAGTGTAGAAAATAGTTATTTCCACTCACCAGCCCAAGCAGATAGAAGTATTAGGCCAATAAGCCACATTTTCCTATTTTTTAAAGTATAAATCTTGCATTAAGATAACTTTTTGTGCTTGTTAGAGCAAAACTCAGGCAGCTGTAATTTTAAAATAAAGTTAGATATTCTTCTGAGGAACAAGGATGCTTTTTCTAGTTCAGTAATTTTCTGTTGTTTCCTTTCCTTTTGCTTCTTGCTTGGATTTCATCACACAGAATAAAACACTAGCTTCGTTGACTTAAGCAAATATATTTGCAGGCACGCTTATTTCCTTACTCTCTTAAAATGGATGTAGTAAAAAAGGAAGATTTGCTGAGTATACTGTTGTATACACATATATACAGTATATACAGTATATATAGTGTTGCAAAATGTATCAGCAGTTCGGCAGTGTATGTATGGGTGCTTCTTAGATGAATAGCGGCAGGAGGAGGGGGAAATAACATTTTAATTAATTTGTTTTGTATGCACAGTGCTTTATAGGAACCATTAATGCTCTTTGGAGGGTTACACTCTATGGAGAGTGTAAATTCCAAGAAAGTGGGTATTTATGAAGTTTCAGAAAATGTCGCTTGATGCATACGCTATTGTAAAGTATTTATTAAAGTGTTTAGGTAGTTGCTGTCACTTGTTAAATTGACAAACATTTAATTGTGGTTTGTATAATCAGATCTGGACTCCATCCAGCTTTGGTATTTCCCACTTGTAATGCTTTTGAGTTTAGAGACTTGCATGCATGCTGGGGAAATGAAGGCCAGAGACGGGCAGTGGCTGTTGGTGTGCCTTTGGGAAGAAACTAGATCTGGTTTACACCATGAGCTTAACGGAGGGGGAAAAAAAAAAAGTAGTCGGAAACCAAACCAAAACCCTACTCTAATAAATTTATTTAAATAATCTCATTTAAATGATACTTTTACCTTGAAAGGTTTGACTAGATGATCTTTGTGATCCCCTCCAACCTGGTATTGTATGATTCTATAAATTAAGACTGACTCTCTATTTCTAGTCGCACTGGTGTTTTCAAGCATAGTTTCTTTTTGTCTTCTGTATAGTGTCTTCTGTTCCTTATTTAGCTACTTGACAAATTTATAACATGCTGGAAGACTGGGAGAGGAGCTGCTAAACAACTATGAAAGGAGAAGCATTGATCCAGGTTATGGCACTTCAGACTTTAGCAGCTTGGTAACTTTAGCAGTTTTGATTTGGAGATCTGTCTTTATATCTACAGTATTGTAACTTAAAACATTGGGAAGAGAAGATAAAAAAGAAGATACGACAGATACTACAAAAGAAGATACTGTCTCTCTACAGTACTAACTTTCTAATGGCATTTTTATAGCTGCCAGTAAGAGCAGAGTGGAGTTAGTTTTTTCTGACTTAATAAAGTTTGGTGGTCTTAAGCATGTAGTAACTTATAAATCAATATGATACATTTGAATTGCACTTGCTCTGATATGGTTGGACTCGATGATCTTAAAGGTCTTTTCCAACCAAGTGATTCTGTGATACAATCTGATGGCCACAATCTTACTGTATGATATGGTACAGTGTGTGTATGCTGCTTAGAGAAGTAGAGTCTTTAACATCCCCGATGAATCTTCCTGCAGCTGCCCTTGCTGTTCCTGTACCCTCTCTAGTTTTAGGCA
Organism: Mesitornis unicolor; assembly: GCF_000695765.1. Taxonomy (NCBI): domain Eukaryota; kingdom Metazoa; phylum Chordata; class Aves; order Mesitornithiformes; family Mesitornithidae; genus Mesitornis; species Mesitornis unicolor. The sequence continues at coordinate 47,607 of NW_010210237.1, forward strand.
TGTCAGGTTTGTGAAGGCTCACTGGCAGAGGAGAGTTTTACAGATTC
>NW_010210237.1:47684-61285 GCF_000695765.1 Mesitornis unicolor
GACACAGGGATCTTGGGGGAAATGCAAAGTCCTCAAATGTGGGAACACAACCTGCAAGAATATGTAAACTTGGCCACAGAGAAAAAATGACCATATCCATTAAAACATGAGATAATGCATCTCCCACGCACTGGAAACAACCAAAAATGCAAAAACAGGCTATGTGAAAGCAGTATCTAGTATATCTAAAACTAGCACTGTATATGTTTCTATTTTAAGGTTATTTAATGTAAATTGATGTTATCTGTCTTCACATGCCTCCACTGAGGGAATGTCATCCTGAGTGCACAGAACATGTGCATCAACTTGAAAGAATAAACAACTCTTCTTTGCCATTTTCTCTGCAAAGTGAAGACAGGGAAAGGGGAATATGATTTCCCTATGCTAGCTTTAACTCCTTCTCCAGGTCAACCATGTGTCATAAGCAAGCAAACAAGGAAAAAAATGAAGACCTCTCAGCCTGTGAAACAACTTTCCACTTGTGATGCAAAGTGCTCTTAATGTTCAGGATTTTGTGAAGGTCACCTGAAAACCTGTCCATGGTACTCCTCAGTTAAACCTTGGGATGAGATGGCCTTTTTCAGGAGCTGCATGGGAATGTATCTCCTTGCTGAAATCCAGAAGACTGAGGGTGGATGAAAAATACAGTCAAAACAACACCCTGGTTTTACTAAGCACCACAGTTCTTACTTTTCCAGTCTCCCTTGCACCTGGCAAGGGCACAGAGGCTATTTTTGAACTGTCTAGACTATTCTTCTGAAAAGAATCTCTTCTTCTTTTTCCTCTTCTGGTTATTGGTCATCAGGAAGAAGGGAGTTAGCGAGTCTATTTGTGCGTTTGCCCACATGCTGAGCCCACATAAACATTTTACAAAGCGTGTTTGTAGAACTGTTGTAAAAGCACATCTCTTCAAGAGCTATGCATTTGAAAAACTGACTTGCATGTAGTTTAATCAGTTCACGTTTCTGATAATTGATTATTGGAATTATTATTATTGATTATTCCAATGATTGATTACTTCTCCTATGGGAATAACTTGTTTGCTCTGTTTTCCTGACCCTTTAGGTGAGACCCTTGATGTCAGAGACAGATGGTGGGACCGGTTGATAACTCAGCTGGCATCAGTGTACCTGCCTGCTAGCTCTGAATCATGGCTGGAAGGAGGCTGCTGTACTTCTAGCTGTTTCCCTCTTGGCTCCTCTCTTCTGTTGCCACTGAAAATCTTGCTACTGCTTCTCTTTCTTCTGAAGTTGCTTCTCCCTACTGTTGACTTCTGTTGACTTTTCCTCTTCTATTTTTTATTTTTCCTCTCTCTCCAGAAAATAATTTAGGAGCATTCTTGATTCATTATGTGTGAGTGTATATATGTGTTTATACTTTCAGCAATGTGAAGGGTTGGTTATGAAATGCAATAGCTTTTCAGACAATCTGATGCAGTAAAAAAGAGAACCCTTTTCACAAATGTCACCTTGTTGTAATCTGAGACCAGCATAGCTTTTCATTAAATGGCATTGCTTCACCAAAGCTAACTGGGGTTGGAAGTTGCTTTGGACTGCTCCTTTTTGGGTACTCAGAAACCTCTCAGAGTTGATTTTGTGCTAGTTTGGAAAGCCTTTAAAATGACAGTAATCATCCAGTTCTGAGCAGAACAGGGAAGCAATGGTAGGTGGCATTGGCTAGGGACACAAGGAGTAAAACACTTTCTTTTCCCCATGAGCTTTGCCTGTCATGTGGGCCAGCACAGTCTTGCTCTTTTCCTCTGCTCTCCCATCTGCTCAGCTGTGTCCAGCTGCTGCTGCTTTTCTTGTTCCTTCTCTGGTGGGGTGTTTACAGATAGCCCAGGCTCTGCTCCACTGTCTCTGCTGATATCTCTCCCTGACAGAATTGGTCACGTTTGGACAGGAAATTTAGCTCAAGTTTCACGCTAGTCTAGTGTGAATCTGAACTTGCCTGCTTCGTGGCTTCTGAGATTAGTGTGTTTTTTATAGAAACTCATGGCATGTCTCCATCTAGATGTGAAAAATGCTCAAAAATTTTATTCTTTGCAACACTGATGTTGTTATTATTATTACTACTACTATTATTGTTAAGTATTTGCACAACCCACTTATAATGACCTAATCCATGACAATAATTAAAATGATAACTATAACTTTAATAGCAGTGGAAACATGAGAGAGCAATAGATGCCAACAGCAGCTAAGAGTCCAAAGGGGAACAGGGAATGACTGGAAAAATATCACCCCTTTAAACATTTGCAGATGTATTTTATACAACACACTACATATATATACCTATCTATATGAAGTCATAGTTTAAAAAAAATCTGATTTTTATAATGATCATGTTAACTGTGTGTTAATCGAATGTCAGTTTGGGATGACTTGATTACAGACAGGCACCTGAAATACTAATTTTGCTGAAATGCTTAAAATAATGTTATTTCAAGAGAAAAGCTTGTAGCTCATTTCTCACAAGTTGCTATTTTTCTGATGCTCTGGTGCTTATCTGTGTGTATGTGTGTCTTTGAGCCAGATAGAGCAATACGCATGCATCTTGACTGCTAAGTTTCTGTTGAATTTTATTTATAATATATTCCTTCTGAGTTTTGCTTTTAAGAAAAGGTAGGACTTGTTATGTATCATATCTAGTTTCACAGTGAGCTTAAGACTATCAGAGTCATGCTTAGTAAGGGGCTTTGATGAAATTATTTCCTCTCTGAACTCTGGAAGATTTCTTCCCAGGACAAAGCTCAGAATATGTTACATTTTTTGAGTGCATATAGAAATGGGACTCTACCTCTTGACATCACAAGTGCCATCACAACTTGATATTAATAATATAATAGTACAATAATGATGCTGTTTCATCATCCTTTTTCTTTTCATGTTTAACAAATGCTAATCATGCTTGAATATCTCAAGACTGCTTGGCAGTTGTTCATTTTTAATTGCCCACTTTGCTCACATGGATATTTTCTGCAGTGAACAAGTTCTGCATCCAGATAACGAGGTGATGGTGTTAGTTATTGAGCAATATTCTGATATCGAAGTTGTGTAAAAGTAGTGAGATATCTTGCCTTATTTTTAACCTGTATTTTCCTCTTACTGAAATGCACTGTGAGTCAAACCTGGTTCAGAAATGTCTCTAAGACCGTTCCTCCTCCTCCTCTTCCAAGCCTGGAAGGATGGGATGGATGCTGAGGCAGCCCTTCCTTTGTGACCCAGTGGGCCGAGGCGCTCCCATGCACTTACCTGGGCAGATACGAACTGAGGACTTGATGGGGAGGGAGCTGGCACTTTGTCATGCAAGAGGTGTCCTTCCAGCTGCGTGGCTGGGAAGGGACTATGAAGCCACCCAGAAGACAGAGTGGCAGGTAAAACACAAGGCAAGTAATCCAGACAAGTGTTTTGGCAGGCCAGATCCGAGCTGTTGTAGCCTGAGCTTCCCTGCTCTTACATGTGGTGTTACAAACATGGGCAGATCTGTATGTAGATGCCGTGGTATATTGGAAGCTATAATCAGCCTTCTGTCTTCTCACAGCACCAAATTTAATTTGACTGAGGAAATTCTCTGTTGAATTAAGACTGATATTTGGGAAATTGATATTAAGTTATGTCCTAACCGTAACTCAGAACTGGATTCCTTCTTCTAAAGAATTGTCTTATTTCACCACTACTGTTTTTTAGTTCATCAGTGAATATTCAAGATCTTCCAGTCTCATAGTTGTTTCCCCCACCATAACGTTGACTTTATTATTAAAATGTTATTATATGGCACATTGTTGAAATATTGTTCTTTATTGTCTGTTTGTTTGTTTACATTCTGGAAGTTCCTGATAACCACTTCTATATTCTCATGGTAGTTGATATCTGCAAGAGGATGTCTGTCAGACTTCATATGCATGCTACTCTGCTCACAACTACAAAAGTACTTTCTTTGGATTGAAATTATATTCTTCACTGTAAGATTATTTTAAGCTACTAAGGGGTGTGATTGAGTTTTTATGTTTGGTTGGTTAGTTTGGGTTTTTTTGGTTTTGTTTTTTTTTTTTACAAACTTTGCCACTGAAGGAGATGAAGTAGGAGATATTTGTGCAATTGCAGTGCATCACCTTTAAGGAGCAGCAGCTCCTCATATATGTGGAGAGAATGAAAATCCAAAGAATGAAAGCAAAAAAATATTCTTTCTCAAGAAATTGACCTATTTTTGCTTTTGGACCTTTGCTTTTTTGGTACCATCACAGGTGGTCATATGAAAAAATATCTCCTAGTTTAAGTTTTCTTATGTTTCCTTGCCTTATCCTGAAGGTGTTCACTCTTTAATGCTGTAAAACTTTTTGTTTAGAAACTTTCAAGAAAAAATACAAAAAAGAATAACCTCAGGGCTTGTGCTACAGCATATGACTCATCATGCTTTTTTTGGGAGGAGGAACTTGCTGTATCCTGGTGTGTATTCAGAAGTAGCCACACTACTAGGCTTAGACATTTGAGGGTTTTGGGGTTTTTTCCCACTTCTTCTATCAGGCTGTATGCACTCAAGCTTCCTGTCTCAGGAAATGGGTATGAATTTCTTTCTCTCTCCCTTAGTCCCTGTGTTTTTTTTTCATCTGCAGGGAGCTGAGTTTCTAGTAATTGGCTCCAGGGATGTGTGGGATAAGAGGTCCTTTTTGGTTTGTAGCTAAAGCAGAACTCAGAAGAAAATATTTGATTCCTCTAAAAAACAGGTTCACTTTATTATTTACAGGCAGACTGAGATAATGTCTTATAAATTAAAAACCTGAAGTTATAGAAAACGCTAAAGGGAAGTGTTTAAAAATGTCTCTCTGTAGTCAAAAGAGTTCCTCTTCCACATTTTATAATTTCTGGGTTTTTTAAGTGTCACTTTGTTTATATGTGGGTAAAACATCTTAAACATGTGTCCCTTTCAATAACCTTTAGTAAAACTCTGTGATATTTGATGAAGTAGAGCTCCTTGTTGTACATTGTCATTATTCTAAAACAAAAGAATTCAGATTCAATAGGTGTGTTACTGAAAGTGAGATAAGCTTACAATAGAAAATACTATTGGAGCAGCAAAAGCACGATACCATTCATAGTGTACCATGAAACAAAGCTGTAGATAATAGAGGAAGTATTAAGAGAATGTTAAGAAGCCTCTTGCCCAATCACTGGTCCGATCAACTGGCTATCATATTTGAAAACCTGTATTTATAACAGTTTATATAATCTGGACATTTTTGTGTCAGGATAATTTTTATAAAAAGTCAACATGGCTGCAATACTAGCTTTTTGGGTTTTTGTGGGTGGTTTCTTTCTTTTCTTTTAAGAACACGCTGGAGTCCCAAAAGTATTTGTTGCTGTTTAGGCATGAACTAGAGGTGTAAACCAGTGCAAGAATTGCCATGCCATTGCAGCTTAAGTAACATTCAGATGCTCACATGATATACAGTATCCTGCTTTTGATGTGAAGCTGTAACAATCAGCAGAAGGTGCTGAACCCTGATGAGCAAAGACCTTTCCCATTTTGTGTGGCTGTGGCAAGAACACATCTTTCTGCAATCCTTGGTTTTGGGCAAATGATGATGAACTGCCTCTGTCTATGTAGCATGCGTAATTTGCAATTTGTGGTTATGCCTTTTGTGAGTGCACAGCGCGTGTAAGCTTCTCCCAGAGCTGAAACTTGAATATATGTGCTAGCTGCTAGTCAATGAGCAATGCTTCGAAAATAATTTCTCCCAAACACATGTACAATGAGTCACAGACAAATGAAGATGGAAGGTGAATATAAAGGCAGAAGGGATCCAGGTGGTATCACCTCATGTATCATCCATGCAGGGAAGGTGCATGTTTGTACATTCTGTGGGAGCAATTTAATGTCTGCCTACAGCTGTATGACCTAAGCTTTATGGCTGTCCTAGGCAGCACACCATAATGTGTAGTGTGAATGCTTCCATTTCTCTCCTAATGTAGACCAATGGGGTGACTTGAATCAACGCAAGCATGAAGCATAAATGTTAAATGATGGCTAGCTCAAATATGATTTGCCAGCTGTGAAGCGGTAATGAATTTCTAGGGTCAATGATTTCTCAATCCAGTCTGCTCGCATCTCTGAAAGCAGGCCTGTGTGAAAGCGTGCCTGTGTATGGCTTCATAACAGCCTGGATGGTTTTTATTGTTTAGGACGAAGATCCCTGGCAAGATTCCCGACTGATCTTAGCTGGTGAATTGGTGAGATGGAATTGCTTGCTTTGCTTTATCATTAAGCACACTGCAGTTAATGAGGTCCTATTCTGTTGTACCTTTTCTGGATGTAAATCTCACAGTTCTGTTTGGGGACTGTAGGAACTACAGCAGCCCTTGTTTCTAGCTCTGGAGTTCTTTCTTTCAGCCCTAAGTCTGACTTCTAAAAGTCTCAAGGTGTCCTTGAACTGCTGCCTGCTGTGTGTTTCTTCATCCTGTGCAGTAGATCTACAGATGCAAAGTGGTAGTAAAAAGCAAGTAGTATCTTGCATTTCATTCAGGAGCATTCATTAGCAAAGCAGCATGAGTCCTTGTCATGCAGGTGCATCAGTCTGGATAAATTATGGGGTACCATGGAAATAAGGGATGTGGTGAAAGAGAGGCAGTATCCGTATAAGTATTAAGGGAAGACTGGGCACAGGAAAACAAAGCTGAGTGTTTGCTCAGATATGAGCTGCAGAAGAGAGAGACCAGAAGAAGACCTAGGATATAGGAACAGCCCAACATCTCTTCAGTGCAGCAAAAGCTAGTTTGGGATTTCTGATAGGAAGACACCAGTGTCTGCTTTCAGCTACTGCTCTTGGTGGGCAGAGCTGGGAGCGAGTAAGGACATACCACAGTGTTCCTCACCTAGTGGCAAGGAGTGATTGCTGTTAACTTGGGGAACAGGCTGGTTTAACGCGTGCAGTTCAAACTGGTGGCTGTGTGTCTCTGCTCCCAGGAGTCGGGTGACCTTGTTTATGCTGTGGAGCCAGGCCAGTATGCAGCTGTTTCCACTGCAAATGCTCATACAATGCTGATTTCAGGGTATGCTTGTGCATATTGCTTTGCAATTAATTTTGTATGGACGCACTTGCTAACCCCTCCTCCCATAGTTGCCTAAATGCTTTCTGCTGGTGTAGGCAGAACAAGTTTGTTGTACATTTTCGGTTTATTTTTGCCCTGTCAGAGAAACAAGTGGGCGGGTAGAAAGGAATGAAAGTGATACTTAATAGTACTGAAGAAATTAACTGCAAGGTGAAGTGGCCAAACAGCTCAGACCCTTATAGAAGAAGCAAAAATAACCTTATGTGAAGCTATTAATCCCCCAGTGTACAGGACACTTCACAGGAAAATTAAGATGACATAACTACTATTGATAGAAAAAGGTAAGCATGTCTAAGTCTGAAATTGTCTTGAAAGAGTAAAGTTTATGTATATTCCTGAATACAATCTGTGCACTAGTATGTTGCCCTCTTTTCTAGACTGCAGTTAAAAATGATCATCTCATTAGGTAAAAGAACATACTTGTTTAAGTTAAATGGGTTTGGTTTTAGAAACGATCAGACATGAAAATATTTTAAGTGTCAGATTCTCATTAGAAATGGAATGGAGCTGCTGGGGATTAAAGGAGGTGGGAAGGACCTCTCTTTCGCTTTAGAAACATCCTGCCCTGGGTGGTGTCCTTGAACATGTAATAGTTTCCCAGGGATCTTTGCTTATCATTAATATTAGCATGCTGCACAGAGAGGAGGAATATATTTTCACTTTCTCATGAGATTTTCTTAAGTAGTGTGTGATTTGTTCTGTTTCTGACAGAGCTTTCCCAAGGGCTCTCTTTATACCAATGGTTTCCTCTCTTTTTCTTTTTGGTTTGTAGCCTATTCATATCTGTCCAGTGAAAGAGAATTTCAGCCAGCTGGGAGAAGTCTTGTTCTCCTTGTCATTGGGATGCCCTAGGGATGACTGAGATGCAGTGGTTGTAGTGAGGGGTTGTCTCTTTATGTGTTAGGTAGGAGACCTGTCTTTGACTTTGCCTTTCCTGGCCTGGAGATGTTGCAATGTATTTTGTGGAATGGTGTCCCTGTTGCATGTGCCTTTCCCATGAGGGAGTGAGTGAGAGTGGAGATTTAGATTGGATATTAGGAAAAATATCTTTACTGAAAGAGTGATCAAGCATTGGAACAGGCTGCCCAGGGAAGTGGTGGAGTCACTATCCCTGGAGGTGTTCAAGAAGCGTGTGGATGCGGTACTTCAGGACATGATTTAGTGGGCATGGTGGTGTTGGGTTGATGGTTGGACTTGATGATCTTAGGGGTCTCTTCTAACCTTAAATATTCTGTGGTTCTGTGACATCTGACAGATCAGTAAGCATTTTGCTTAGTGCTGGAAGATGTAGTGATGAAATAAGCTGCGTGGAGTAATGTTCTCTATAACACAGAGAAAGAAGGGGAAAAAAGAAAGAAGGGGGGAAAAAAAGAAGAATAAGAAGAATTTTAAGGATTTTGTGTAATTGTCTCCACGGAAGTGTATCTTGGAGCAAAAGCCCTGTGAAGGATTTGTTGGCTCCTAGAGAGCTTCTTTCTTTTTAAACAACGTGAAAGTGCCAGAAACTATGTCCTTTGTCTGGGGGAGGACTGTGTTGTATGCGAGTGTTTTGGAGAAGTTCTGTATCTTGGAGGAAGAGGAACCAAAGTGTGGTTTGACAGTTGCTACAGCAACTAACGTTTTTTTAATGGAAGGCAAGGATAAGTGATGGTATAAAGTCTTGTGTAACTGACGTACCTTCCCCCGCTTCCTGCCAATTTTCCAGTATATTAAAACAATAAGTAATTTATGAGTTCGGCTGAGAAACAGCTCTTCGTTTGCCCAGCTCAGCTACATTTGCGAGACTATGTGATCTTTATGGAGACAGCAGAGAAGAAACTATTTACACACAGGAAAGCAAGGATTCAAGCATCTCTGAAAAGTATACTTTGCAAGGGGAAAATGCATTCCTTGTCCTGCCTGAAGAAATTTTGTTAGATTTTGATGTTGCTGGGCTGAGCCGCCTTTATCTCGTAGCTTCCTTTCTCATCCTCTCCCTTCCCCCCATCGTGATTATTTTTTTGCCAAGTTTTTTAAACTCTCCTTGGTTACCGTGGAGTTATTTTTTTTTTAATCTAGAAATGAGGATGTATTATAGAGTGAAAGAAAGATAATGAAAACTCATGGCAGGAGGGGAATTCTGCTGGCCCTGCGTGCAGCAGTGTTGCAGAACCAGCCCTACCATGGACATGATCCAATAACTGCTGTCCAGAAAGAGAATTTAACCCTTGTAATTTTGTTTTTAGGACACAGCTGGCTGCTAGCATCTGGGAGGTGTGATACCAGAGCAGAAACCACACATCACATGCCAGAACACAGATGCTTGCTTTAAGATACAAAAAGGTATCTTAACCTGAGCTTTCATTCACCAATTTAAGTTTACCTATTTAAACTTAATTATGGTTTCAGTTTTACTAGTAAAATTTAGGGGCATTTTACAGCTGAATTTCAGGAGAAGACCGTTTGCCTAATAATTTGTGGTTTTTTAAAATCTCCCTGGAAGTCTTAGGCTGCAAAGCGTCGCTTATATAGCACTTTACCTCCCCCTTGGGTTCTATATGTAAGATCAGAATTAATTAAAGACAGAGTTAAGGTTAGTGACTTTAATTAAAGAATAAGGATTAAACTATTAAGTAAATTTATAAAATGAAACATAAACATGAACAGTTATGGAATCTTAAATATCAGGTTATGCAATTTTTATACCAGTACTAAAGCCCTGTTTTCATGAACCAAGTATGTTTACCTAGCTCTTTAGAGGTAAGATTTATGTTACAGATGCCCTTGCTAATATTTTGAACATTAACAACCCATAACCAGAGCTCCCAGTTTTGCAGGCTTGAATCCTGTGTTTCATTTTACAGGTAAAAAAACAAGTTACCTTCAGTACAATTGATGAAAATTTTATACTGTGCACTTACTAAAACTTATGACTGAGCTAAGAGCAGGTTTTCAAGCGAATGACACTGAGGTATTTAACTGGAATAAGTTCATTGCTCTTGAGCTGCTGAGAAGCAGTGCATGAAGCATGTACATTTTTTTTCACGGATGAGAAAGTAATAAACATTTGCTACCAATTTTATGCATTTTTAAACTCAGTAGAGGACTAGTTACTACCTTTTTGCCATTCAGTGCCATTTCATGGATTCATCCGAGATAAGAGATATAACTGATATATTTGAAGTAATGGAAAGACTGGCAAAAAGCTCTCTTTAGATACTCATGTGCTAGTGACCATTTTTTACTCCAAGAGAAATTTGCAGCATTTGAAATCTATGACATGTACACGTTGTCCTCCCTGTAGCGTCCTGTCTGTTCTACCCTTTCTCCTACAACCTTGTCTTCTTGCATCCTTCTCCAAATGTCGAAATGGCTCATCTTTTTTCTTTCTCCAACTCTTTCTCTTGCCCTGGTGTCACAACCCCATCTCCAAATCTCTTATGCACTCACTCTTTGAGAGGCTTCCTCAGAGTCACCCTGCTGCAAGATTCTCCTTTACATCTCACCATCCTTTCCTTAGTGATACAAACCTGCTTTCACCTCTCTCATCTTAAGCAGCATGTTGTACTCTTGATTCTCTGTGCTGTTCCAGCTGCTGTCCATTTCCCTTCTTGTTTTCATGAAAAATTCATTTGATTCAGGAACTCAAAGTTATTTTGCTTCAGTTCTGTCTGGACTTCTTCCAGGCTGGCTCTCATCCCTTCCACTGCATCTGACTGCCCTTGTCCAGCATCCCATGGCTACCAAAGAGCACTGTGTTAGTAGAGGGACACCAGCAGAACTTCGTGTACTTGGTTGATGTGCATTGCTTCTGCTCTTTAAGCCACGTAAAGTTGGAAATCTTTCAGTGTCATAGAATTGCTAGCGTGTAGGTGAAAGGAAGTTACTTTATTTCCTAGGAAACAGATAAGGGCACCTGTGACATGAAGAACAGTATGTAACAGAAAATGCTAACAAAAATTTGTGCTTATATGATTTTGAAATAAGCAAAAAATTGTTGGGATAATGTGATGGTCAGGGAGTGATTGCAAACATGGTATGCGAACCTCCCATACCTTTGAAGGTAATGGTATCTCCCCTCAACTGTATTTAACTATGTTTCAGATAAGCCTCCCGCTTAATATTGGGGATTATGCTGTGGCATGGGAGAACATGCAGGTATTTATTTGATTTTTTTTTTATTTATTTTTTTTTCTCCCCAAAACTGAGTATGCTGTTGCTTTTTGATCCAGTTCTTGGGCTGCTTATTCCGGGATGCTTGGCTGGAACATGCTAACACTGATGGTAGCTGTAGGTGTGCAGCACACATTTGTAAATGGTCTGAACAACTAAACTTCGAGGTTTACTGAGTGATTGAAGTATTACAGTGTCTTGTGTAGCCAACCACTTCAGGCTTTTCTTTGGATAAACTGAAGTTTCTCATCTGAAGAAATGTTGATATAATTTGAAAGCAAAAGGTTGCCTGCATTTGTCAGACTAACTGGTCATCACTGGTGTAAATAAAAATGGAAGGTTGAGACAAAAATAGATGAGAATATTCAAATCGGTCTTATCCAGATTGACTTAATGACCTAAGCTACTGCTAGTTAAAAACCTTTAGGGCATGAATATTACACGTGTGTTTTGTCTTATGAAACATAAGAGAAAAGCACTATTCTCTCTATTTTTCCACCCCTTTTATTTTTCTTTGTTTCTTCCCTCTCCCCACTCCCTGATCAGATAAAGTTACTTGCAGTTGTCTTGAAAGTGAATTCCTACTAAATGGCTAGAAATAGCTACTGTGAAGTAGTTTCAAAGTGGCACCAAACCAAAGATTTTTTCCGCCCTCATACCGATGGAATTACAGACCAAAGGAGTTCAACTGAGTCTCAGTTTATGTGATTGATGATAATATTTTATTGTCAAAAAGGAGCACTCTCGTCTTCAACATTATTGGCAGCAGAAAACTGTCATTTGGGAAATTGGACAGGATAGGTTATGGTCCATGTTTTCCAGCAAATGAGTCTCTGTGGTTCTTCAGTAAAACAGGTGCTCAGCTGTAACAATGGGAGGCTCCATAGGCAAAATTGCCTATTAAATTAAATTTAGCAGGCAAAATTCTACCTTTGAAAGGGAAGCTGGCCTGGCTTGGACTCAGATCATAATTATGGTAGGATGAGGTTTTTCTCGAATGTTTTGAGGTGTGTGTTGGCACTTGTTTCTCTGTAAGCTAAGTGCATGACGCACCACTGCATTTTATAAGGTAGAAGGAAAATGGAATCAGTTTGTACTGATTTTACTCAGTTAACAAGTTCATGTGATTCCTCTAGAGAGATGTATTAAACTCTAGGCGGGACTGGGTTTCTGTGCTGTAGTTTAGTGTTGCATGGCTAGACTTTGTGAACAAAGATAAGGGAAGGACACTACCCACGCTTGCTGCGAGCGCGCTGATGGCTAAAAAGGCTGATGCGGGATAGGCAAGTCCCGTTGCAAAGGGCACAGCGGAAAGTCTCTGGTGTTAACGCATCCCTAAATGCACAGATTTAAGCTGAAGGGTGAAAAGGTTGCAGTAAGCATATGTGCAGGCTGTAGGACCCCGCTCCATAGAAGTGAACATAACAGCAATAGTTGGGAGAGACGTCTCCTGGCTGGCTCCCTGCAGGCTGCCTTGTCCAAAGCTGAGCCTAACATCAAAGAGAGATGCTAAACCCTGGGCAGGCAGGAGAGGGAGGGAGCTGAGTGAGCAGTCACGGAGGCGATGCTCAAGGTGTCAGTGCAGACGCTGACAGGCTGGGAAGACTCCGAGAGGCGCAGAAGGGGTGCTCTGCAGACTGCACCAACGGCTTCTTCTGGGCGGGCGCTGGTGAGTACAATCCCTTCCTAACAGGCTTCCTTACCTAAAGAGCAAGGCTTAGTACAAGTGGCTCCTTATCTCATGGCTGGCAGAGTGATTGCGCCGTGAAGCTGTGTCGAGGAGGATGTGCCTTCCTTGAGGGCTCCCTTGAGCATGCATCCCTTGATCCCATCCTGTGAAGAAACACTCCCTCGGCAGCATTGGGGAAGGACTGTGGCCACCCTCCTGCATGGGGGCTCCTGACAGAGACGCCCAGGTAGAGCCTGGTACGTAGGAATGCAGCGTGGGATGCTGGAGCACGGCGCTGTATCGCCAGAGCCTCTGGAGGAAGCTCTTATGCAGCGTGTGAAACCTGGCGAGTCAATGAGTAAGCTATAGCCTTACGTAAGAGTGTAGTTAAAGAGTTAGCTGCAGATAAGGGGTGACTGGGATATGTTGACTTTTGTTATCGAATAATGGATGCTCTGCTAAAAGGAGTCAGTTTTGAATTTGTTGAATCAGCTGTGGTCATAGTCTGAGAGTGAAACTTTTGACAGCTCCAGCGCTATTTGGACCAGTTGCAGTAGGTTATCCAGGACCCAGTCCAGTGCATGGAGAGAGCTATGGAGTGTTATCTCTCTTGCCTAATGTCTGCATATGATAACTTTTGGTGATGTGAGACTGCCAAAAAAAGATGGGAA
>NW_010210237.1:61316-97677 GCF_000695765.1 Mesitornis unicolor
TAGCTTTCTAAGAAAGGCACTCAGCTCTTTAAAGGAACAAGCTCTCTTTGATATATGATATCCCCAAGTGTTATATGTGAGTCCAACCTTGCAGCACAAAGGGCTGCAATATTTCTTAAGCTAAAGACATTTGGAGAGTTTTCAGTGAGGCCTGGCCTTTGTTTCTAAGTATTTATATGATCTGCGTTGCCAGGAACATTGATAGTTACATGCAGTTTTACAAGGAGGTATATTTATCATTTAATATAAAAACTGCAGTTGTGTAGGGGCTGTTATTTCTTTACAGAAGTTCTTATTTACATTCATGGGTCTGACAAGTCTTTCATCCTGTTTTGCCTCTCTGCTGTTTCCCATGTGTTGGGGCTGAGCTGCGAGTTTCTCACTGCCACCTTGCCCATGCTGCAGTGGGGATGTCTGGACTGTCCGCGCATGAAGTTGGAGTGAAAAAAGGCCCGTAGCTCTCACACAGAATCTGTTCTGCCTAGCACACATCTATCTATTTAGGAATATGTAGCATCTCTGCTAGGAGAAGCTTGTTTATACTCATTCATTGGGAGTTCTATTAGCAAAACCAGATATACCAAAATGGGAGAGGAGCATCAACAACTGTACTTCGAAAGCTCCCCAATGACCAAAGCCTGCTTCTGCCACCTAAATTTGAACGCACAAACCTCCTAACACAAGTTACAGAAAAACAGCAGCAATTTTTTCACCTATTCCTAGATGTTTTTGCCATAGAGCTGATGCATTGTGAAAATACTAATTTTAAAAAAAATAATTATTGCTACTTTACCACATTATTGTGAATTTGTGTGATTGGTTTGGTTGGTAATTTCTTCAGAGGTAAAAATCAAACCAGACTGTAACAGACTATAGTAGTTCTCAACTTTTTGAGGGTTTCTGTACTGCCAGGGTGTTGCTTTTCCCCACCTGCTTGCAGGAGGGAGGCTGTGGAAAAGCTTTTGCAGCTTGCATTGGGGTTCCCCATCTCAATGGTGTGGGTCAAAGCTAATTCAAGGCTGCTCTCCTTCTGAAGGAGGAAGGCTGCGTTTTTGAGAGTGTAGGTTCCCAAGCAAGCAGTTGTCATCCTGGGCTGGAGGAAGGAAAGCTGGGAGATGAGCTGCTCAGAGACTTGCCCTCACTTCACAGCTTGTACAACACAGAGCACCTCCACATGGAAATAAAAGCATTTCTGGGGACACCATTGTAGCAAGGTGCCTGGGTCTGTGTAGTTGTCACTGGTTTTTTCTGAAGGGTAACAGCGTGTCCTTCGTGGTGGTGGCCAACCCACCTAACTTCCTTGGCTTATCTTTAGACCGAATTAAACTGTACCATTTGCTGATGGTTAAACTCTGTTAAGCGTTATGTTATATAGGAGATCAATTCAGAGCAGAAGCTGGAGTGTTTTTCTGGTAGTTAAGTCTGTAGGAGCTTTCACTGACTAAGATATTACAGCCAGATAATAATCCCATGCAGTTACCTTGCTGTTGCAAAACAGCTGCTTAGTGGTGATGTGGCTTGTCTATGCAGACTGGATCTCAGAAATGGGTGGGCAAGTTGTGGTTGAAAGTAGAGGATGGTTGTGGCAGGTTGGAGAAAGCTAAACTGAAAAGCTGGCAGTTAATGGGATTATGAGGAAAACTTTGATTTGTTATCCATGTTGTCAATTGAGAGGCTTATTAACATCTCAGCATGCTTGAAGACTTTTGTCACTTGTGGATCATCCACCTCAGGCTGTAGATGTGCTCACAGGGAGGTAATACCAGGAGCTGCTTACCTATAGAGATACAGTACTGCAAGGGTTATAGCTGTTATCTGTCAAGATCTATTAGACAGATTATCAGGTTTGCAAAATGATAGCGAATCTGGCACATTGGCTGAGGTGGTGGTGTGGGTAATGGATTTTGTTGTCTATGACAGCCTAAGCACACAGGACGGTGGACGGCTTGGGAGGGGAATGCTTGTGTGCACTCCTGCTGGCCTCCACTCTTCCTCTGGGCGCTTGCAAGATACTTTAGTGTGAAATATATTTCAAGCACCACCATCACAGATTTGCCTCAGACCTGCTTGTGTCCCAAGGTTTACTTTTCTAATTTAGTATGCTATTCCTTAAAATGTCAGCCACCTCCGGCTTTATCCTGCCTAAGTTGTAAACTTTTCGCTCTCCCTTCACTTGGCTTGGGAGGCAGGGAGGTTTTGGGACCATTCCAGGCTTTTCTGAAGTGGCTTTTTCCACTGTCAGGCAGGGTCTGGCACCGAGTCAGCCACTGCTTCCTGGTTCTCACCCTTCCCTCGCAGGCAGACAGATGACCGGCCTTCAGGGAGCAACCTTTCTTGGAAGGTGAAATCAAGCTCATAAATTAAATGCTGACCATAAACATTAGCTGCCTAAGTACCTATGAACATATTAATCCTATGTTAGCACTCCCCAGTGTGGTGTTCTTTGGTTAGTTAATTAGTATTTGCACAGTGCTTTGAAGATGACAGCGATATGTACATTTCTTTTATCATTATAGATTAGTATATTATGCCAAGCCAGAAACATTACTGAGATAATTTATCTGAATTCTGGGGAGAGAGGTGTGTGTTTATTAGGAGAGCTCAGTGAGGCACAGAACGCATCTATTACAGTTCAGAAGAGGCAAAAATTGATAACCAAGTGATAGTCCTCTTAGACACGTCTTGCCCTGCACTGATGAGGAATGAAGATATTAATTTACCTGTCTCTCTCTTTGTGGGTAGTAATGTCAACTAACTTTCCCTGGAAGACTCCTCTCTCATTTTATTTTGTGTAAGTGCTTGAGTGCTATCTGTTTTATCTTGCCTGAGTAACCATTGAAGAGAATAAAGGAAGACACCTTTTAAGTAGCTGGGTCCATCCCGGGCTTCTCAGGAACGGAGCAAGTACCTTATCTGTCTGCAAAATGTGATCAAGGGGAGCTTGATCTGCACCCCTCAGCATTCACCAGGGCTGAGTGTGAGTTTCCCACTCCTTCCTCTTCCTTGCTCTTCATGTTTCTGATCTCTTCTGCCTACTGCATTTAGTCTTTTACCATTAAAACTGTTTTTCCCTGGTGCCATGCTTAACCTGGTCTGAGTACATGTTTTGCATAACTAGATAAGAGAGAAAAATGTGATCTGATAATAATAGCAGGCATGCTTTTTGATCATGGTATGTGCATATCCATTAACTTAAGGAGAAGCTCGCTCATTGCAGAGGCATAGAATTGAAAGACTAATTAATGTGAAATCTAGAAATGTCCATGGCCCTGACCTTACCAATGGTTCTCTTAGTAGAGATGTTGCACTTATGTGGACCATTGCTGACTTCTGGGCTACCCATGTGGTTGGGGAAGGTTTGAGAGGGGAGCCTGCAGGGCAGGAAGAACCAGGAGAGTGGCTGACCTTGCAGTCAAGGTCTGTTAATTGCCTCTTTCAAAGCAGTGTGTTCCAGTTGGGCTCCTGGTGCTTGCTGTAACTCTGGGCTGCTTTCTTTCTCAGCTGCAGAGGAGTGATTCGTTCCTTAGAGGCCTTCAAAATCATTCCTCACTCTTCCTTAATCAAGGACTTAATCAGTTTACAGGGATGTAAGTGGACTTTATGTCCTAAGTTTTCAAGTTCCATGGAAATTTTCCACTCTTTAACATACGATAACATTCAGATTCACTCAGGTTAATGGCACGATACTTCTCTTGGGAGATCATTTTCTGATTGATCTTATGGCAGGTAACATTATCTGTGGACAACTAGTATCTGATGGGATCCCTTTGCTCCTGCTTAGCAGAGAGATGAAGCCTCCCAGGAGGGCTGCATTCCACAAACAGCTCTGAGTTTGCTGAGAATCCCTGTGGAGCCCCAAAAAATTCTTAACTCAGTTGTTTTTCAGAGAATGTTTTTCAATCATTTTACATGGCTTTGATGGTAGAGTAAAAGTGATGGAAAAAAATACCTGAACCACTTCATGCTGTTCTTTTTCGTCATGTTATGATATTTGAAATGTACCATTTTGGTTGATTTTAGCTGTCAGAAAGAGAAATTTCCCATGGACGCTTTAGACTTGAGAATACTTGTACTTTACTTTGCTGGAATTTTTAGGCAACAATAATAAATAGTCTTTGCATGTGAACTTCTATCAAGAGAGACAGAGATATTAATCCCTTGGGGGAAATCATAACTGTTTTGCTTTCTAGATGAATTTCAATTAATTTCATATGGCCTCACATTGATTTTTTTTTTTTGTAAGCTTTCATTCTCTGTTTTATTCTTTGCCTTTACACCAGTGTCCCTGTGCTTTCCTCAATGTTTCGTCTACCTTCTTCTCTTGTCTCTAGTGGGATATTTTATACTTCTTACAATCTCAGCCTGCATTGATTCTGTATCTTAGGAAAGTCTGCTGTTGCAGGTTGCCGGTGTGATGCCCCCTGCAATCTGCTGGATACTTCCCCTAGTTCTTTTCTTGTCATTCCCTCCCCTCTGTGTTTTCTTCCCCAGTCTGTCCCTTCCAGTCTCTTAGATTATTTTTTTTTTCAGGTAACGGTGTCCTACAAAAGCCAATTGGCTATGGCTAAAGAAAATAAGATTTTTTCAGGCGTTGCTTATCTCTGCCTTGATTTCCAGCAGCATCCTATGCCAAGTATCTTGTGTGTTTATAGAGGCTACCTCTTTCTCCAGCAGTATCATAGCTGTAGGAAGAAGGAGCTCAGCAAGATGCAGGTGATTTTTCTTAACTTTAAGTTGTCTGCTCCATGCAAACATATTATGCCTGTACACTCTTCCTCTGTGAAAGACTGTATAGCAAAGTAGAGATAAGGGAATAGGACTTAAATTCAGGTGTGTAATTTTCTATCTGAGAAAGGAATGCAAAGCTAGCAGATACGTTGCTTGATGGGTGAGCTCATCTTTCGCTTTTCCTTAGTTATATGTGAGGGAACAATCCTCTGTCAGGTGGGAGCTAGTGAACTGGGAAATGCTGCTTTCAAAATTTAAAAATGGTAAATACATGGAGGAGGACTTCTAGAAGAAGTGGCATTAGAATAGTGGGCTGCATTTCTGAAGAGATGGACTATATATGAAGGAAAAAGGTTGCTCTTATCATTCTCCTAAATTGTCACTTCATGTCTTTTGTCAGGGTAATCATAAAAATGGACCTTTCTGGGATCATAAATGGCAGCTATAAACCGTTACAAGGTAGTAACATACAGGAATCTAACTCATAGCTGATTTGCTTTTACAAAATCCCCATCTTATGGGACAGCTTTCCAGAAGCGTGGATTCAGAGATATGCATTTCTTGTGTTTACAAATGTTTAATGTACCAACATACTTCCCAGTTGGCTTTGGCTTTGAGTTGTCACTTGTGGCCTTGGAAATGTTCTGCTAGTGAGCCAACAGGTAATTAGATGTAGAGATCCCTCATAATGTTGGTATACAAGATATTGATTGCCTTTCAGGTCCATTGGTCTACATGCAGAGGGCTGTTGCCTCAGTCTTTTTTTCTGGTCTCATACAAATTAACTAGTTTTTTATCTTCCTTTTTCTGATGCCAGTTCTTGATTCTCATTTCTCTAAAAGTCTCACTTCGGTTCTTAGAAGGAAATGAGGGCAATTAGCCTGATCTTAATTTGCAAATTTGCTTTAAGAACAAATTAAGCTGGACATTTTCCACTTGAATTCAGTGTTCTTGCTTCTACTTTTGCTTGAAGGTTAGTAACTTTTTAATTGGTATACAAAATTTTGTCTGTCCAAATCTGCTTATTGGTTCTACTCTTGTAGTCATACTTTTCCCTTTTGTTTTTAATTGTCTTCCTCCATCTCTGCCACATTTTATTTTAGGTTGCTTTACTCAATTTTCTGCACTTCATGGAACTGAACTTGATCTCCGTTAAGTTGGCTTTCCCTGGTCGCTGCCCCTTGGCTGCTCTTTGAGATCCTTGGGCAGATACAGGACCAATTCAAGGGAGGCGAGTAGAGGTTTTAAATTCTTCTGTTGTTTAGTGTTACATGGTGGGACAGTCCTGCACGGTGGAGTTAGAGATGAATTGAAGTGCATGATCCCTAGTGTTGCAATAGGTCCTTTCCTTTGCATTTCTTCTCTGTGGAACTTTGAGACAAACTTGTGTGTAGCTTCCTGTGGCTGCAGTGGACACTGAGGAGTTTTATCTAATGATGAGTCTCTGCAAAATGTCCAGTGTTGTGGATAAAATTCTTTCTTTTTAAATAACAACTTGTCATACAGCTATTTTGAAATGTTAAATACCAGTTACTCTTTTATACTGCAAGCGTCCATGCAGAAGGACATTGTCAGTATGCAGAAGAAAAATCTTGGTATATTTGCAGCATAATGTAAAAGTTGGGTTTTGCTTTGCTTAGAAAAGGAAATGACTGATTGGTTTGGAGTCAACTAAAGCTATTATTTTTTCCTTCTCTTTCCGGGTAGTTATTGTTGTTATTAATTTTTTTGTGTTTTTTAAGGCAGGAAAAAAAAGTAAAAAGATTTTTTTTTTTGGCTATACATTCTAAAAACATATAATATTTTGGATTAAAAGTAGTGTATTTGATAGTAGAATTCTGTCTTTCTATTGGCCTCAGGAAATGCTGTCTTGACCATTAAGCTAACAAGAGCTAATCTTTATCAGGTCTAGCATCATGCATAAAGGAGGTGAGAACAGACAAAATTATGCCTTGGAGAGGGTTTTTGTCAGTGATGCTGAAGAGAAGATGGCCAGAGCCTGATGCTTTGACCTAATGCCAGGACCTAAAGCCAAGTGGCATGGGTGGCTCATGTTGATGCTGCTGACAGCAACGCCTCTGTAGCAAGTTTGTGGTGAAGGCAGCAAGTTCAGGTGAACCCTCCTCACTTCCAGGTGGCTTTGTTCCTGTTGAATGAAGCAAATTGAAAGCACAGAGGTCCTTAAGGGACTCAAGTACAGTCTCTGCAGGTCTCGGTCTCAGGGGACACCTGCATAGCTGTACCTCAATCAGGCTCAGCCTGCACTCGCTCCTGGGACCCATTTTCAGGATTTCTTACTAGCCAGTGCTCATGCTGGTGGCTGAATCTCTGCTTTGCCATCACTGACTCTGCTGCCTTTCTCTGGGAGTGCTCTGGCAGTGCTTTTGCTGTCAAAGAGGGCTGACAGACAACGTGGTGCTGGCTTCCCTGAGTCAGTCTGGGGAAGGGATTTTTTTTCTTCCCATTCTCCCGTTCTCCCTCCCTTTTTTCTCCCTTTCTCCTGTTCTCCTTCCCGTTCTCCCTCCCGTTTTTCTCCCCTTCTCCCTCCCGTTTTTCTCCCCTTCTCCCTGTCCTTTTCCTGAAAGAATTGAAGCCTCTCTCTTCGTTTTCTTGACTCTTTGGGAAAGTGAATTCTCTCAAGTGTGGCATAAATCCTCCCCCAGCATGCCAGCTTGGTGACAGTCCTTGCTGTATTGGTAGCAAGTATATCTCTCCTACGTTTCCCTTAGGTATGTCTGTTGAGGATGCTGGTGTAACCTGTGATCTGACACTGTGCCTTTAATAGAGGTAACTTTTACAGTATAAGCCTGTCAAATTTAATTTAAGGATATTATAGCTAATAACTCCCTGTGTGAATATGCCTTTTTACAGGAATATAAATGGTTTAGACTCTTGTGACACAGAGTGAGTGAAGCCAGTGATTTTAATAAAATATTTTTATTAAGTTCTCAGTTTTCTGAGGAAAAAAAACCAACAACCCTGTATTCTTTCTTATCTCATTACGAAGGGAAGGAGTAAGATACTGCCTTGTGTTCTCAGGTATTTGTAGAAACAAAACTAGACACAGTCCCTGGAGATTTAATTCTCTGTGTTTTTACTAGAAGTGCAGGGTACTTGGTAACAGTGTCATATACTTGCTCTCTAAAGTCAAATTTAATCACAGTATTAGTTCATGGGATGTAATAGGTATGTCTCTATTTTAAGTACTTTTTTCAGATTAAAGTTATAAGATAGTCTTTATAATTTGGTATCTCATAGCTTTTCAAGCCATAGTGTGACCATTTTTCAGGATAGCATTTTTATTCTGCTCAATTGCTGGGCTATTTTCAGTACAAAGTGTAACACCTCAAGCTCATCTTTTAAATCTCAAGCTGTTTTGTTTTGTGGGATTTTTTAAAAAAGTATTTATGTTCTCTGCTAGTTAAACACTTGTTTTTCCAGTTAAGAGTGCTTGCTGAGAAGGAGAGTTAATGGAGACTTGCACCGCTGACTACAGGAGATGGATTGGTTTTTTTGAAAGCAAGTGAAAATGCCTAAAATACTCTAGCTTTTTTCCTGATTTCAGAAGGAAAAGAATGAAATTAAAACCAACCTTACAAAGAGCACTCATGCAGTGGTGATGGGGTTTGTGTTTTGTCTCTTTTCCACGGGTGATAAGAGTTCTAAGATACAGAAAGAATGAGATTTGTGGCTTTTTCTCAAGTAAAAGCATTAGTGAGCTTTAAGTATAAAATGGGGAGAAAAGCAGTGAGCTAAAGATTGTGGAAGCTTGTTGCACAGTTAGAAGAAGCTGTTATCATCTTCCTGCCATCTGAATCACATAGTAAGCATGTACTATATTGGACACTTGATTTCTTTTAAACATAAATGGACATGTTATTAACTCTATCTGTTGTAAAGCTCATGATGTTAGTATCTTTATTTTTTTCCTGTAGGATGCAAGGTCCTGCAGAGTGTAGTATTTCCTGTGCACAGCGCTGCACACTTTGTTAATGCACACATTTCTTCCTCTGAAGTTCTATGTAACTTCGTGAAGCCTTGACAGGACAGACTTGAGGCTGCATCGATACAAGAGATCTGATCCGACAGTCATCTGCCTGGTTTAATTACAGATCTGTTTAAAATTTGATCTTTTACTCTCATCTGGCAGAAGCTAAACTGATAGAAACCAACTCCAACCTGACAAGAGTGTGACTGTGCAGAGAGATATATTCATTTAACTAACACACGCTCTGGCTGTAATGCTGAGGGGTGGAGAGGGAGGGAAAGGGGAACCAAAACAAACAAAAACTTTATTAGGCTTTATTAAAACAAAAATTAGGCTTTATTAAAACAAACAAAAACTTCCCAGGCTTTATCACTATTTCCTCTTGCTTTTTCTTGCTGAACTGCCACGGCTCTAGAGGCATGTCTAGAAGCAGATGGAGCAGTGGGTTCGTGGGGTACATGGGCAGGTGGGGATTCCTCAGCTGCTGCGGTTAACTGGGATTACAGGATGCTCCGGCTGCTTGGGCAGGTTTGGTTGTTCACTCGCCTGTGGTTGAGCTGTTTGAGCTGGCATTGACAGGCTTAGTTGGTTCTGCGATGCTGGTGAAACTGGATACACCCTGGGGATTTGCATCAGCTTGTGCTGGAGTGCCCTAAGTCTCTTGAAGAGGTGATAAGCTCTTGTGGATGTTGTTGGACTGCAGCTGGTAATGTTGGTTGGTGATGTAGCCAGATCCCATTGAATCACAGCCATCGGACAGATGCACAAAGACACCCACTTTATTATGTTCTTGCTGTTATTTAACACGTGTACTGTCGTGGCACATAGAGACTCCCAGGGATGGCCCCCGTCATGCTGTCCAGACCATATAATAAAAGCTCTTGGACCAAAGTTTGGCTTTCCTGTGATTTCGTGGTCTGTATCTTTTCATTATTACATTCTCCAAAACAGGGAGCATATTAATTTATTATATACCCCCTTCCCCAAGTGGGAGGAGAATATAATAGAAGCATAATAGAAGAAATGTGCAAAATGTGCAATGTTTAAGGGAAAAGTGTCTGCCTGCCACAGTACAGTGCCGTATCTGTCCATGCAGAGTATTGCCCCATACATTGTTGTCCCTTGTGTTTGAATTCCAGCTGTGAAGCATGCAAGGAAGAGCTTCTGTTGCATCCTCCTAACTTATGTCCCCATGAGGATGGTGTTTTGCTTTCCAGATGCCTTGGCGCAGCACTTCTAAATGCTTGGCATTTGAATGTTCTCATAACAAATGTAAGTGCTAGTGAAGGAGTAATATACCTCTGTATACATATTTATATTCACATTCTATATACATATAGACAGTCAATATCTATGCCAGTCTTTCAGTGATGGAGATTTTGAGGCTTGTGTATACAGAAGAAAATGGAAATGTGATACCTGGGGTCTCCTCAGTCTCTGGTACCATTTCAAAGGTGTTAATATCTTCCAAAGAAAGTACCCTTTCCTCCAAGGAAGAAAAGAGGACAATAATAATCCATAGGTACATCATCTTAGCGCATTTCCTTGCCTAAGAACAGACGGCAAAGCCAAGCATTGCGCTGATCATGCTGTTACACTCCGAGTCAGCTGTAGTACCTAAGATGGCATCATCTTCTAGAGGTTTTCAATATCCTTTGCATGCTGAACAGCATGCAGCAGTACAAGAAGAGAGAACAATTTGGACAAAATAATTCCATTTAAAAAAATGCTCAAACTTTATGTGCCAAAATGTCTGAAGTTTGATTAATTTATGGCAAATTGAAGATGTGGATCTTAAAACCACAGGGTGTACTAGGATGACTTTCGGGTGAGCCAAAAGACTGGAAGCACTGAAGTTTCTGGTCTAGAGTTGCCCTAATGGAGGCACTGGCCCAAAGCCACAAATTTTGAGAAGTCCTGAAATTGCTAACTGAGGTGAAGGCAGATGGAGGCATTTTGGTAAATGGGTTTTTTTCTGTCTTTTTCCCTGTCCTGGATCCTCCTGTTTAACACAGTTTGAAAGTCTTGCTGTGGACCTGATGTGAGCTGAAACCAAGTTTAAAAACTGTTACCATTTCATGAGAATGAAAACCTCTGTGTTTCCACTTCTGTGTCAACTTTGGTGCTGCAGTCCAGAAGGTTAAAACTTAAGGCCATGTGGTCTTAAAGGAGTGGGAAATATTTTTGTACTAGCTAAAACACTAAAGCAGGAAAAACAGCAGATATCATTTTCCTAATGCAGTGATGAAGTTTTCTCTTACGCAGATATCCTCTTCTGAATATTCAACACTTCTGAACTTTCTGATTAGGTACAGGCAAAAAGTACTCTCTAAAACTGGACAAATTTTTTTGTTTGTTTTCTGTTTTTTCCCTTTCATTTAAAGGATGTCATGGGATCTTATGACAGTGGAATCACAAGAATACAAATGCATGAACATCTCCCAAATTTAGGCAAGTTTCTTTATTGTACAATACAGCAAAACAAGAATTTAATTTACTACATGAACTTCCATGTGCAAAACCAACTTTCTGGACTGATAAACCAGGACTGGCATTTGGCAATATTCCTTGCAGGTGATGTAGTTTCATCTTCTGAACTTGCTTTGAGATGAATCTTCTTTGTCTGAAGACCCAGTGGGTCCGGTTCACTTTGCAGTGCTCTGGTTTTACATCGCAGGGAGCTGGTTGACACTGATGTAACTTAATAATAAATCACTTTCTTCCTTCTACCAGGTATGTTAAAGTGAATGAGCATGTCAGATAGATGAAGATATTTTACCTCCTGGCAGAGGCTGACAAAACTGGGATGTGTTGGATGGAGCGTAGCTAGAAAAGGAAACTGCAAAATATATTATGTTTACCTTGTTTTTATGAACTAAAATTACTCTGAAGTAACATAGAGCTTGGCCTGGGTCTTGCTGACAGTCTTTGAGTTCATGTAACTAATATAGTGGTGACAGATTTTACTGGTAAGCCATTATGGGTAGGATTTTTCGAGCATGAGCTTTCTCATCTACAAGTTAAACATATAAGGCAATTGTCTCGTACCTCACTGTAGTCGATAAAGCAAACACCTCTTTAGGTCAAAGCATTCCCTTCTAGGATGCCGGGATGGGTGGGATGAGTTGCTTAATAGCTCAAGTTTGTTTGTACAAAAGCCAGCCTACATCTCTGATTTAGGAGAAAGTTGCACACAATAGATAGCAAAACTTCTTAAACTAAGCACGTACTTAAATGTTTTGCTGACTGGCAGATTTCCCTTCTGTCTTGAGTCATTAGGAGCTTATTTTTACACGAAGCGTTAGCAGTCAAAACAGTGTTGCTATCTCTACTTCATTCCTAAGGAAAGATTAATAAGATTGGAGGAATTTGGAAAAGAAATCCAGCCCTTTGGCTCAGAGTGGCTGCCAACGCTGGCACATCATGCCGTGGCACACCAAATAGTATTCCAGGTCTCAGAAAGGCGAGTTTTCATCTACAATACTAATCTTTTTCCTTTGCTATTCATGAAAGCAGCATAATCTTCAGAAAGCAGTAATGACAACGTGACAGTGATACTTACTGGCATAGCAAGCGTTGCACCTAGGAAGCAAGTGATCAAAATTCAGCCCTCCATCTTTCTCAAATCATATAATCTATTTCAAGAGGAAAAAAATAGTCCTTTGGCTATCATGATATCAGAAAAAAACCTATGCTAATATATTAGCATCTGGATCTGAATTAAAATAAACCATCTGTAGATACCAAGGAAAAATCTGCAGTCTGTTTGGAAAGCTGAATCATTCTTTATTAAGTATTTGGTGGGAACAGCAAATTGGTGATAAAATTCCTTTGGATTTTGGAATTTATCTTGAGACACAATATAAATGTTTGAACTTTTTTTGGTTTTGCTCTCCATTGTTTCTGCAATCTCTGAGGGCAGTTCCCTTTAATTTTGAAGCCCAGTTCATGAGTACCAAAAGCAAAAGGACTAAATGTCATTTAAAAGTAATGTAGCAATACTTGCCAACAACGCAGCTTTAGCAGATTCTGAGAGAGGAATGTGGGAGCAGTCATAGCCTTAAAAAAACAACAATAGGTTTTAACAACTGGAGAATCTGCAAAAATATTTGAGCTGTGCATGATCCCTCTTTGCTGTGTTGAGTTTTTGCTCTCATGGTTTTTTGGGTTTTTCGTTTTGTTTGGGTTTTTTTGAGAAACTTTACAGGAGACTTACAAGAAAAAAATTGATAAAAATATTTACTTAAGAGCTGCCTTGAAGACCACTCCCGCAGTAGAGTTATCATTTTCTTTTCTGCTTTTTCTGGCTGTTATATCAGTCGTACTGTAATTTCGTTCACAGAGTATAGGATTTTGTGCCAAATCTATAATTCACATATCATTTATTATTAAAATGGTGTGGTGTATTTTCTTGCTAAAAGTATTATCTGAAGTGACCTTTCTGCAAAAGTGCTCGTTGGAGTTAAGGAGGTTATGCTTTCAAAGTGCTGCCATGGGCAGAGCTAGGAAACTGGGAGGGCTTGATATTTCCAATACAGGAACCTGTCCTGTTCTCATTGAGGAATAAGTGGTTTTCAGTTAAAAGATTTCTCTGATTCAAAATTGTGTATTGGAGGAGGATTATGACTATCTCTTTGCACATAGTTTTAAACAACCACAGGACTGTCACCTATGCCTTACCCAGAGAGTGAGCACCCAGACCTCCATACAGGGAACATCCTCAATCCTGAAGAGGAGGAGTGGAGTGGACGGGTGAATTCTTGTATTTGGATCACATTCTGAAAGGCTTTTCATTTCCCAGCACTTAATGACTTCATGCCTTCAAAAATAAGGCCCTGAGGTCTTCCATCATTCTTGTCATTGCAGTTGGGAGTTGAAGAAAAGCAAGGTATTTTGCTTTTCTTAGAATAAGCCAATTTAGGCCGTGTCCTGTGCTAATAGTACAATGTCAGGTCATGAAAACAAGCTTAACTTAACTGTGTGGTTTTATAATACTCAGAAATAATTTGAGAAAACAAAACTATGGCTAAAATGTCAAATTTTATGTATAAAGCTCTTAGATTCTGAGGTACGTAAGTATGTATTCTGGGAGCCAGACATGATGTTTCTGCTGTTCTGGTGTGAAGTTTCAGAGCAAAAGAATCCAACGTTTCCATGATGATAGCAATTATGCACTAATTTTTAAGTGATGTTTTCTTACCGTTTACCTTATTAAAGTCTCAGTGAGGAAGAACATTGCAGAAACGCTGAGCAAGGCATAGTAGGTTACAATTGTTTTTTCATATCATGAAAAATAAAATGCAATAGTAGTGTAAGTCAGCCCAAAGATTTTCTATGGTTTATGATTCCCATGTTTCGTAAGTATACTTTGATTAGATGTTGTTAATGTTCTGCATTAAGTAGAAGAAAGGGATGAACACTTGTTTGAGTGGAGGGTAGTAGTTAGCTGAGGTAAAAGCACAGAGTGAGAAATGCTTATTGGCATTAACTCACGGAGAAATTGCAAGTATCTTTTTCTGCCGGCACAACTAAACTCTAAAGAAGATCCTTCTGTGGCCTAAACTTCCTGCTTTACTCCACTTACCCAGAGCCTGTTAGTGTTTAAAACAGTGTTGATCCTGTTTTGCTTCCTTGTGAAAGTAAGTGAGAATTTCCCTTCTGCTGTTGCTTCTCAAGGAATTGAATCACTTCTACTTCCCCCCACTCCTTGGCAGGATAGGAAGTCTTGGAAAAATTGTTTTCCCTGGGCTGGCGGAAAATATTATATAGGCAGCAACAGCTCCTTCTTATGCTCCTCAAAGTAGGAAAATGGGTAGATCATAGGCCTGCTTATTTCATTTCCCTTTCAAAAGTTCAGGAAAATGTCAAACTTCTCTTGTCCCAGGGGAACCAGAGAGAGGGTCCTCAGAGACAGTGGGATCTCTCCTTAGGAACTGGAAAACTGTAGCCATCAAGGACCCCATCATGTCTGAACAAGTTCTTTAATGTTTTTGGGTCTTTTTTTGTTCTGGTATACAAAGAGTTGTGCAGGTGTGGAAATAAGATTAACACACACCCCCCCCCTCAAAAAAAACCACAAACAACAAACCAAAACCATAAACAAACAAAAAACCAACAACAAAAAAGAAAGAATATACTGAGCTGAAAAAATCTGGTTTAAAATGTGCAATGAGGAGAGTGCTGCTAATGTGCTCTTGCAGAGCTAAGGACTGCCAACAGTCAAATCTGTTGCAAGTCATAGACAACAGGGTGGCCAAAGGAAAGATGCCCTTTGTATTTTGAGAGATTTACAGATTTGGCTGTCATTGAACAGCACACGTCATCTTGTGCGTAACTGCTTGGACATAAAGTCCCACTGGCTGTGGTGTGGATTGGCAAGTAGGTGAAAGAAGTACTTACGACTGCCCAGAAATAATACTGGTAGCTTCATCTGTCTTTGTTAACTGGAGCGTGCCACTTCCTAGGTAATTTTAAAGATGCAACACCACTGTCTGCTTTATAAGAAAACAGGATCAAATTATAATAAATGTATAAATCAGCTCTGTAGAAATAAACTTGCTTGACTAGGGATAGGATCATGGAATAATTTGGGTTGGAAGGGACCTTAAAGATCATCCAGCTCCAACCCCCTACCATGGGCAGCAACACCTTCCACTAGACCAGAATATATTGAGTCTTCTGCTGGTTGACCTTAATCTAGATGAAGCTCAGGTGGAGCTCATTGCCAGTTTTAAGAACAGTGTGACCCAGTCAGTAAGACTGAGGGTACCTTGAAAAGCCTTGCTTAACATCGGTACACTTTAATTAATGATATAACACTGATATTAATGATAACCGTTAGTTATTTTTTGTCTTTAGTTAAAATTTTGCTACTACATGGTGTATGCACCAGTTCACTCTTACACATAGGTCATTTTGCAGAATGTGAGTAACTTCCTTTGAGGTACATAAATGCCATGACTGCAGGTGTATCTGCCCTCTGCTTTTTGGCCATGTCTATACAGAGAGATTAAAGCATGTCAGAGAGCACCCTCCAGTGCTTGGGCCTCAATCATCTGTGCTGTTGGGTTATCACCAATGTCTCTGATTTAGCTAAGGTCCAGACCAACTCTCTGAAACAGATCCTGAGTGCAGAGTTAGCACAGGCTAGGGATTATTCACGACAGACCATTTGGACGTGGTCACTTTGAAGAGAGAGGCAGGTTAGTAGTGTGGATTGAGGCTGTTCCCTGCCAGTTGGGTTGCTGCCAGGGCACAAGCCCAGACATGTGTGGTGTGCAAATACGAATTTCAATCTCTGGTGATGGGCTTGTGGTTTTCTCCATCGTGAGCTGGAACTGCACGACGCCTGGGCCCTGAGCAAGAATGCGTATAATAATCTTGGTCAGCTGTCCTTAAAAGCACTGATAAGCCATGATGTCGGGAGCATCATGGGGCAGCTGAAGCTTGGCTGATGGCTGAGCTAAGGTAGCTAACCGTACGTGCACTTTTTGACTGGCAAAATGCTTTGTAAATGCATTAATTTAAACTTTCATCATGGCCATAAGCTAGCAC
Organism: Mesitornis unicolor; assembly: GCF_000695765.1. Taxonomy (NCBI): domain Eukaryota; kingdom Metazoa; phylum Chordata; class Aves; order Mesitornithiformes; family Mesitornithidae; genus Mesitornis; species Mesitornis unicolor. The sequence continues at coordinate 77,587 of NW_010210237.1, forward strand.
ACAGCTGCAAGTTAACAGTGCTAACACAGATACTAATTGCACTGCTGTTACTGTGTCATCACTTGCTAAGCTGTGTAAGCTTGATTACATACGTGCTCCTGGACCCTGAAGTTATATGTCTTCTCCCTTCACGTGTGTAGTGGCTGCTGTGCCACCAGACTGAAGTCACGTCTCAGCTCACAGGCTGAGACGATGCATGGGTCCTGGCTCCACACTGGTCCCCTCCCTGCAAAGAAACCCAGGTGGGAGCCTTAGTAAGACCCTGCAGCTTCCCCATCAGCACTGTCTGGAGCAGGGTGGGTGCCGTGGTATCCTGTTAAATGCATGGACAGCCTTACATAAAACATAGGTAAAATATCTGTAAAACACAAGCATCTGTTGTTGATGTATGTGAAGCTGTGCTTGCTCTTCTGTCATGAATTATTCTGTCATCCTCCTTTAGATGGACAGTGTCTGTCATGCCCCTTTAGGGGAACAGTGGAGTCAGTCTCCACCAGCACTTACAGACCTCTCTAAGACCTTCAGAGAGCAGTGTCCTACAAACAGGAGCAGTCAGAGACACTCACAGTAGTACCATCAAGGTGAGGTTGGCTGTTCACACACTGGAAAACCCTCTACCTTGTAAAAGACCATGTAACTGGTCATACCTGGCTCTCTTCATGATCAGGCCTGGTTGCCACCTTTCTATGGAAACTTGTTAAATATGTAGCAAAATAAAACAGGTAGCAACTTATTACAATGTGTTACAACTTTCAGTAGGATTTTTTGTTTGTTTCAGTTTTGTTTGCTAATACATTAGCAGGGTGCAGTGGGACTTTTGCAGACTGCCTGAGCTTACATAGGGGCACACTGTAACTTCCCACAGTGGGGGGCATAGGAGAAAGTTGCAAAGTCTTCACCCTTGTCACAGTATTTTATCCTGCTTTTCAACCTGTAACAACTGAGTATTCCCAGTTAATACTATTCTGATGATTAACTGTTCTAAATGCATGGTATTTTTCTCTTAAACCACTGTGGCATTACAGATGTGAATATGCGTGACAGCACATACGCACATCTGCTTCCAAATTTTATGTTGATATCCCTGCTGGAAAAAAACCCAAACCCTTACAGCTTCTGCAGAGCTCCAGCTGTGTCTGTGTGCTGTGCTGGTTTCCCCTGGGCTGTTTTAGTGGAGACAGGGTCCAAGATTTAGAAAACAGGTCTAGGTCCAATACAGCACAAAACCCACAAGATAGCTTAGATGAATGTTTCTTGGCTTGTGGAGTTTGAAAATCTATGGTGGCTGTCAGCAGAGTCAATAAATTCTCCACCCTTGGCTTTAGGTAGTAACACAATACTATTGGCCAGGTAAATGTCTGCTCTCTGGAGTTTGCCTTCCATGCAGAAGATATGTATTTATACAGAAAGTACCTTCTATACAGGAGAAAAGTCTGTGAGAAAGTCTGTAGTGTCACTGAGAGCAAAGGAACATGTTCTGACCATGTTTACATGAGGACAAATGCTAAGCAATTTAATAGCCTTATTAATTTGAAGTGGAATGAACAAATCTATTGGTAAGGTCAGTGGGAAACAAACTCAGTGTATTTTTTTTACATTCAAAATCTGGGTCCTAAATTATGAAACAGGATGCTCAAATAAAAACATGCGGTAACATCTCCATTAATAATGTGTTTTCTTCAACAGCAGTGTACTACAAGCTGACCTTTCAAGCATTTTGTAACAGAATTTTTTCCTGAATTTATTTCAAGCATAATTGAGCTGATTTCATGCCAGCATAATGTAAAACTAAGCAGCTGTAAGTACACAAATCAGTAGATTATCAAAAGCTTTTTGTGCATCTTGTGTTAGTAAAGGCAAACAATTATTTATTTGGTTTTTTTGAGGGGTTGGAAAGGCAATACGTGGTGTTGTCCAAAACACATCTGTGCAGCCAGCCCAAGGCTATGCTATACAGTTGTCTACTGAGTGGCTGTATTATTTGATGACAGTGTTGGGGAGCAGAACAGAGTCATCCCTTGGGGTGCAGCCTTGCCAGTGGGATACAGCTTGGACAGTAATTTTCTAGAGTTACCTCAAATAATTCACCACAGGTGGGTAAAAAGGGAATGCACAGATTAGGAAGAGCAGTCTTCTTTAATAACCTGCTGCATCTGAAATACTCTATATGCTGTAATACAGAAGAGGTGTTAAGCAGGAGATAAATGACAGTCCTTTTCCCTCCTCATCCCTCTGATTTATTATTGTATTCTTTTGTGATGTTAATAGGTGTTTAGTTTCTCCTTTGCCTTTGTACTGTACTGCAGTTTTCCTTTTGTGCGAGTCCTGCAAGGCTGAAGGGCAGAAGGGGAGTAGTTACCAGAGAGCAGTAGGACTAGAGAGAAACACTGAAGAAAAACAGGAAAACACGGTTAGAAACCTAAAACTGGTGACAACTGAGGTTGACTGTGTGCCTTCACAACTTTCCCCTCAGCTCACTCGTGAGTCCCAAGGATGGAGATGAGTGCCTTCAAGGGGGAGGATGCTGGGTTGCACTGAAGGCTGTGACTGCTGACCCACCTCTGTCAGCTCTCCCTCTGGAGAGGAGCAGTTTGTCTCTTGCAGGGACAAGCATCTAAAGGGACAATGACAGTGTGGTGAGATGGATGATGAGCTCATTACTAAGTTCAGTAACATTTACCACATATTAGTTCCTGTGGCAAAACACAAGGCAACCTTTAATCGGTTGTGTGAGGTGATAAGGTTCCAATGATTAGCTGATCTGGAGCACATCCCGCCTCTCATCTCCAGTGAGATAAATAAGCTGGGTCAGTGCCTCTTCTGTCTCCTTTCCCCTTTGTTCCACCCTCTCTCTCTCCTAGGTTTCTCAGAAAGTTTTTATCTGGGTAATCCAAAGTTTTTAAAACTTTATCTTGCACAGTCTGAAATGCTTCTTATCCTCTCACTCATGGTAGGGTGAAAAAACAATTAGGCACATTTTGTAAAGACATCTTTAGCAGGAGAATGATGAATGGCTCTTACAATTACTTCTGCAACTACCAGAAGAATTGAAAATAAGTGAGAACCTGAGACATGCAGTCACGCTCCAGTAGTTGGCATCATAGCCTTTTACCTTAGAGCTTAAGGCTTGGGTACAGGAGTTTATTCCTCTCTTTGTTATCCAACTGCTTGTATGAAACAACTAATCCAAGTAGCACTTGTTGATTCTCATTGGGAGCGATGCTAGGAAACAAGATTTTAAAAGCTCATAAGACTTTCTATGTTGGCAGAAAATCTTTATTGACTTGAACTACTGTATTATAAATGTGGTCCTCACAGATAGACATTTCAGATGTCAGAAACAAATGTTTCAGTGTGCTTTTAAAGACTGCATATTGTTTTATTGTGTGCTTTTCTGCATATCCATAAAAGACTATATGGGAAGGATAGAGTGAAATTAATTTCCAGAGAAAAGTGTTTTGGGATATTGGGCATTTTTCCACTGAACATCTCTGTGGAAATCTGGAAAAAGTGTTATTTCAGTTCTCTACAAGAAAATGATGTACTTCTCTTTCCCACCATCAATAAACTTGAGAAAATACTTGTGTAATTATTAACTAGTAGAAAAAATGAGCTTGTTTTGGAAAGAGCAACTTAGAAGTTTGTTTTTAAACTGAATACTCATGGAAGTGTGAACTGTGGATGGTATTTGTACTATTATTCTTCTGGTTTGCTTTCAGATAGAAGGCAATTTTAACATTTTGGAAAAGTTGTGGGAGGAAGACAGCATTAACTGTGTCACTGCAATCTGTGGATGCTCTTTGCATTTCTCTATTGTATTCTTCTCTGTGTAGTTCGCTGTAGCCTCAATGCTTTCTTTGTAGGTTGTAAGACAAACTGGCAATAATGAAGTCCATAATGGACTTGAAAGAGCTCTGGCTCTTTTCTTGTTTTGGATTACGGATGGATTTTTTGTGAGAAGATAGTAAAAAGCAAGGAAGTTTAAGCTATTATGAATTTGTATTGGTTTCTAATACACACCATGATGCCTTGCAACTTGTAAGTTCAACACATTGGATGTGTATCATTGCTTTATCTGGCATTTTAAGGTCTGTACTGCGGGGGGGTGGGGGAAAGCATGATTCTACTTTCAATGACGTTACTGCAAATCTGCCGTTCATTTTTGTGGGAGTTCACATCCATAATAACAGAATTCATTGGAATGATTTTCAGGGTAAATTTTTGTAGTGCTGGAAATTGTTTTTGTAGAGATTGGCACCAAATTAGTTCAAAACCAGTAGTAGTATAATTAAAAATTGTAGCCAACTGTTGTTTGTTTCGTAACAGCACAGCATGTGCCCAGTTCCTAGGGGAAAAGGCTCTTGCAGCAGCTGAAGAATGCAGCCTGTGATCTCCTTCCCAGGGACGCTCCACCCAGCCCCATCGCTATAAATGGCAATTGGACTTCAGGGAATTACAGCAGGCAATGAACTAAGGAAAGGCAGGTTCCTCTGCAGCTGACATTTTCACCGCTGGGCATGAGTTTAATAAAATGAAGAATGACTTCCAGCTATTTTCTGAACATTGCAAGGGCTGTGGCTTCATCTGGGGCATGGTCTGGATTCTATAAGGAACGGTTGGTGCAGTGATGGTGGTGGTGGTCCAGCTGAGCTTGGCTGGAGCCGCTTCTTTTAGGGGACCATGGAAGTGGCTGCAGCTGAACAAACACTCAGCTTTGGGAAATTTGTTGTCAAAACTGCCACAAAACCCCATATTTTATCAAGCAGTAATGGACATGGCCACTGATAAGTGTGTTTATCATGTTGCTAGCAAATATCAGAGCTCAGAGGAAACTATCAATGCTCAGCAGCCAGGGAAGATAATACTACTTAAGGATGGAATTAATCTCATCTTACTATAGGTCTGCAATTTAGCTGCAGTGGAGACATACACCTCTGAGCTGGCCACTGTACACTCCCTCCCTGGAAGGGAGGAAGTGGGGAAAAGGCATTTTTGGAGTTTTATTCTCATGTCTGTAAACCAAATGGGATTAATTGCTTCCACAAAAGTTCCTGTTTCTCACCACTGGTTGGAAGTGGTACTTAGTCTGCCTAGTTAGAGATGTCTATATCCCATTGTAGGTCTAGACTACCCCATAGCTCATCTGTTAGCATTTGAAACACCTGTAATTGCTTGGCACTTTTGCCACTGTTGGCTTTAATTTGTCAAATTGAAAGGGTAAAACATCACAAAGGTATTCCTCAAGGATAAGCTAATTCATTTTGTAGTGAATGGGTAATAATAACAAAAGTATTAACAGCAGTAGCACATTATTTCATTAATTCTGTGCTGTGTGGGGCGAAAAGCATGTTTAATGTTTATTCAGTGAAAGGTTTGAATGGAAAAGTTAAAGGGAAGTAGCCTTCTATGGAATAATAAACAAAGTTATACATTTAACAGGTGCTTCATTCTTTATTATTCCCTCAGTTTCCGCCTGCAAGCATTACTGAGTGTTTGTATCCATCTTTACCGAAACATCTGTTGTACATATAATTTATTGAGCCAGGGTCACATATCTCATTAATTGTGTCAATCCTGTAAGATACCGAATTCTTCTGTATGAGTCAGAGTTGTAATTAGGAGAAAGTACTACTAAAGCAAATTTCAGTTTGCATTTGTGCAGATAACTGGAGACTCGAATAGAGAGAAGTTCAGACAAGGGTGGGAGCAGTTTGGATGGTGCTACCCTAGATATCTGCTGGCAGCAGAAATGTGAGGGCTCTGTCCTGCTGCAGCCCAGCTACCCCTGCTGCTTAGGAAGCTGCCCATGGTTTTCCTAACACCAGGAATTCCAGCTGCATGCTTCAGAGGAAGAACCACTTGGGTCCTGAGAAAAGCAGAGTGGTGAAAATGGCTTTAAGATCATTAGGTGGAATTAAAAAAGTGCATTCAAGTTCCTTTTCTTAGGTTCTCACTTTCCAACAGCACAGAGAGCATACCTGTGGGCTTCTCTCTGCAATGGCTGGAGCTTTACGTATTCCTTATGTATTCCTTATGTAAACACATATATTGAAATCTGCCAATACTTTCATGTACCTCCTGGAGATAAAGCTTTAAATTAAATACAAAATACCACAAAGTTAACTTCTAAAAGTACTGTGAAATGGGAGAGTGTTACAAGATGCCTTTAAAATCAAGATCTTTTAGAAATGTACCAAATTTTCAACTCGGCCCCTGGAAAGTCATTTTTGTAGCTGAGGATATTTATTCTGTTCCATTTTTTGAATGGGATGCAGCTGTTGAATTCTTCAGACCTGAGTAAAGGCTCTTAAAGAGCTTTATTTATATCAGGTTTTTTTCTGTCCTCCTCTGGTTCTGAACAAATAGACACAACTTCAGCTAATGGAAACTGACATGCTGCAGCTTAGCTTATGCTTATGAAGTCCTGTTGCTTTGCCAGGGTGACTTTTCTGAAGAGCCGGACCTTTCTGTGAGAATGTTTGTGTAATTGTATTAGTGTGTGAGTGTAATCTCCCAAGGAGGTTGGCACATGGCAGACGCTTCCAGTGCAGCAGCTCCTGCAGGAGATCCCTGGGGATCCGGAGAACAAAGCGTGCGATCAGTTAAAATTCATCCGCAGCCTGCTAGAAGCATGTTGCAATGATACTTAAGTGTATAATCCCTCTTATTTCAAAATGCAGGCTTATGGCTTGAGTTTCCCTTGAATAAACTTTGTGATTATTAACAAGCTGTATTAAATAATCTCCTTTAGGTCATTAGAGGGCATAATACAGATAAGAACACCTTAGATCCTGTAAACTCCAAAATGAATTTGCTCTCTAGACCTCTGTGTTACCAGGAATCTTTGATAGTAAGATGAAATGCTGTGATATTTTGATGTTAGTAGAGTTTGATAAAAGTTCAAAAGCAGTATGTTGAGCTGCTGCATGTCTGTGGGATGGGGAGCTCTTCATCCGACAACAGTGTGAGTCCCAGCAGCAAACCTAACCTGGAAATTGTTGATTTTACAAGGATATTGCAGTGACAACTCTTTAACTTCCTGTGTCTGCATGCCTTTCTTTTTTAGTAAGAGCTTCATACCAACTTTTAAAACCCCTACTCTCAGTTCTTTCTTTTTCACTAAGCACTTTCTTCAGTTGGTAATGAAAAGTAAAATTTGAAGGGGTTTATGTGACTCTTTCAGCTGACTGATGTATATTTTAATTACAGTATTAATAATGTTGATAAAAGGAGGTGAACAGCTACCACTTAACACAGATTAAAATAATTGGATTGGGGACGTCTGCAAGTTGGCCATTAAAAGTTTTAAATAGGAGCAGAGAGCATTTGACAGTCACCAGCAAAAGCATATGGGGGGAAGAGGAGAGAAGAAATAGAAGAGGAGGGTGAGAAGAGGACCCTGGAAATCTTTTGTGGTGTTAATGCATCTAAAAATAGGTTTTCAGTCTGCCTCTGCTTTTGTTTATGTTTTTGTCCTTTATTTAGAGACTCTGGAAGGAGATGTGTTATTTTAAATTACTTGGGAGCAGGGCCTGCACCCTTTAAGGTTTAAGTTTCACGACCAGGACTTGGGTCCTTGCAGACATACACTTGGTTGTGTGTGGGGGCAGCTGCTGCGAGTTTCTCCCTGGCCGTGCTGCTCTCTCCTAGAGCTGGATGAGGTCCTTGCGGCACCCTCTTCTCACTGAATACTCTTTTAAAATCTACTGCATCATCTTCCAAAATGGCATTTGAATCCATAGTTCTGTGTATCTGCTGTGTCCTGCCTGGGAAATCAAAACGTGCCCAATGATGGGATTTTGTGATTCAACCGCTGGTGACGTTGAATGGGCTGTGTCTAATGCCTGATGCTGCTTATCACACCTGGATTTTAGAACTGCAATAAAGGGAAAATACGCTGTATAGATTTTGTAAAAGCAAAAGGGTTTTCAAGACAGTGCAATGACTCAGAATGTGTTTGACTGCTTTCAGAAGTCTCAGATCAAAAATAGAGCATGCTTTACTGTTATTCAGAGTTTACAGCACTAGTATGTCCAAGCAAACCCAGCTTTGGTTCTTCCAGGGTTGTGAGTGTTTCTCTGTCAACTCTCCATTAGTTTACTGAAGTCTTTGCAACTCCTTCCAAGGTTTTTCTTTTCTAGAAACAGGGGTGATGCTGCATGTTCTCTCTTAATCTGTCTCACTCTGGGCTTTTGTTAGAGCCTAATATAACTTGTCAAAGTGCATCTGTCATCTCTCTGGAGTCATCAGTTTCTGCTACTAGGTAACACTTAAAATCGTGAGATAAAAAACTCGAGTTAAATGCATTTAATTGGTTTTTATTTGCTTTCTGCTTTTTAGAGTTTCTGAGGCAGAGGCAGACAGTCTCTGGAGCAGACAGAGTGTTATGTGGTTACTGGACCAGACAGCTCAGATATAATTAAAGCACCTTTTTTGCATATGCAATTTGCTACCACTTCTGGTTTTTCACGGGTCTTAGGATCACATCAAGCGTAAATCAAATCGAAGTTGTTGTACTTCTCCATTTTTCTTTTCGAGCTTAATGCATATAACCTTGCATGACTGTGAATGCCCAGTTTATCTGTGAGGCTCCTCAGTAGAGTTTAAAAGGAATCCAGGAAAGGCTAAAGTAGTCAGCATTTTTCAATGACTTTTTGTCCAAATACAAAAATGAAATATGTTTTTATTCAACAGAGCTCTACTATCACTCCTGAAAGCTATTCTGCAGGTGGTTTTTTATACACCAGGTTCTTTCTAATGGAACTGTAATTTGTGGTGCACTGCCATCCTTGGAGGCGAAGGAAAGGGTCTGTCACAGGAACCCCAGCTTACGAAGGAAAAGTTAGCGAAGCCCGCAGAGCACTTGAATCGCAGCTCCCATGAGGCACACCAAAGCATTTTGGACTGAAAACATCTTTCTTGGGTACAAACGTTTTTAAACTTTTTGAACTTTTTGACCAAGCCATCATTTTTTTTCCTACTGAAAACATATTTTGTATTTTTTAGGACAAAACCATGATTTTTTTCAGTGAAAAATGAGATTTTTAGGTCAGTTCTGTTTCTGAAGCTATTTTTGACAGTCTCATGAGGCTTTTGTGGCCAGCACTGGTCATTGGTGTAACGAGAGATTAACCAGAGGAATTCTCAACTGCCTGCTAATTTACTTCTCCTAATCCTGCACCCCTCTGGAGTGAGAGTCAAGTCCTTTGAATTTTGCATAATTTAGAAACAAATTAAAAGTCCCATACTGCTTATCTGTGAATGGCAAAGTTACAATATCAGTTCACTTGACTCAAAGGAGAGTTTAGGCCAAGCGTAAAGTTTTAAGATGCATATTTATGAGTAGTCTGGGAAGAAAGTAATCCAAAGTAGACAACAGAAGTTGTTTGTTTTCTTCCATTTTGTTGCTGATAGTATATTTTATATAACCTCTCCATAAACTGTGTGAACATCTTGTATTATAATATTCCATCATGAGTAGCATATTTTTAAGCATAATGCTGTGCATTACTGAAAATGTAGTTTGAAATGGGGAAAAATAATTCCCCAGATGTACTGGTAGCTAACAGAAATGAGTCTAACCAGAGTCACCACAAGGCCAGGTTGGATAGGGCTTTGAGCAGCCTGGTCTGGTGGGAGGTGTCCCTGTCCATGGCTGGGGTTTGGACTGGATGAGCTTTAAGGTCCTTTCCAATCCAAAGCATTCTGTGATTCTGTGATATAAAAATAAGATCATCTCAGTGTGGATAGTGTACCCCAAAGGACCCTGATATTTTTTGCAGAGAACACTGTTAGCTACTGAATAACCTGGAGAAACCTGGTTCAAAGCAGAATGCAACAAGTATTGCTGGACTCCTCAGATTCAGAGAAGGAAACCCTTGCTGTCAACTTTGACTTCCAATAAATAGGAATTGGAACCTATATTTCCAAGAAATAGTTCTAATGTAGTTCCACATTTTTTTTGTCCAAGGTAAAGGAACATAACCTTGTCTGAAGCTCATAAATATAAGGGGGGCAGGCTAGTTGGTTTCTTCACAGCCACTCTATTTTATCTTTCTGCTGATCACTAAAAAAACGTAATGGTTTTTAGATTCTTTCCTTGCAGGGCAGCTGCTGTGCAGAGCCTGGAAATGGCAGTTCCTTCATCATGTGGTTCAAAGTGAGTGGATTCATGAAGGAGCACGTCCTCATTTCCAGTTATATAAATAGCGGAGTTTTGCTCATTAAAGGAAGCTCAAAGAATAGTGACACAAGGGAAATATGGACTGTAGAAACTTATTTTTGAAAACAGATTGCAAGAACTTAAGCTACATGGCATAATTACCAGCTGAGTAGCAGGACACTGATCTCTGGCTTATAGCATTTTGACAGGGAGAGATAAATCTCACTTCAGTGCCCTGGGTTTGCGCTGGGGTGTGAGCACCATCAGTGACAGTACTTCTTTGAGAAGGTTATTCAGCTCTCTTTGCAGCTGAGACAGGTTTTTTGCTTTGGAAATCTTGTGTAGGATGATGCTTATTGTGCAACACGCTGGTTGTCCTTGACACTGTTCAGCCCCAGGTAGTGGTGTGCAAAGAGACTGGAAATGGAGGTGAGGAGCTGCATGATTTAAGGATTTGGTGTCTCATTTAATAGGCACTGAAAATGCCAAGGCCTGTGCATTGATTTCCCTGGGCCTTGGATAGGGCTCTGAAATTAAGGACATCCGATGTCTCTGCTGCTACCGGGCAGGCACTGGTGGCCAAGGTGTTGAGCTAGGAAGGGCCACATGCATTTCTGAGCTGTGAGCACAGACTCTTGTACCCTGGCAGGTGGGAAGCTGTTCAGCCTACCTTGACTTAGAGGTGCACAAAATATCTGGGTGGATATATATAAAAAAAAAAAAAAGTCATTCCATAATGTCCTTGCCATTGCCATGAGCTCTAGGCTGTGGTTTCTCCTTTTCTCCTGTTCTGTGAGCAATCTGATGAGGTGCTAAATTGTGCCAGCAGAGAAACAAAGCTGTCGATCTGAGTGATGACTTGGTGAAATGCCACATAGGGCAGAGCTGCCATCAAAATCATTGGTGATTCACTGTTTGTTTTTCACAAATTTCCTACACACTCTGCCCACGCATTATGGATGACAGCATTGTGTATCAGGACTGTGAAAATGACAGACATTATTTATGAGACAGTACCTTTATCAAGGATTTTTTTTCCCTAACAAACTGTGTAAAATGCTCAGTCTCTCTGTTGCTCTTGTCAAAACCATGTTATAAATATGGGTGGCCTGCATGCTTGAGTAGGAAGATTTCAAAGGTGTTTTAAAAGCTTCAAACTGACTCTATGAAAAGGCCAGGCAGAGACCGCTGAGTGCTCCTCTCTGTACTCCAAGGAGCCATGGCAGCTGCGTCCAGCACTCTGTCAGCTATTCCTGATAGAGTTCAGGCAGTTACAGTCGGTTTTGTGCTTGTTCAGCCACAGGGGAAAAGGATTTTTGAGGGGAGTCTTGTGCCTTCCTCATCACTCCTTGCACTGTCTCAGGACATCTAATCTGGAGTAAGAAGCAGGACCACGGTTGCAACTTGTCCATGTGACTGAGTTTTCCCCTCAGTTGGGCTCTCAGCTCGCTTTGAAACGGAGAAATGAAAAGATCCATTTTTTCCCACTAAGATTCATTTGGCAGAAAAAGGTATCCTGGGATTTGTAGGTGCTCCAGCTGGGCTCTCTCTCAGACACAGTACAGAGCTTCAAGACAGCAACATTATTATTACCTGATTTTTATTTTACAAAACAGCATAGTTGGATTCAAGTTCTTAACTCAAATTTGGATTGATAAAATATTAAAGGACACTGAAGACACAAGGGACTTAGTTAATGGGTGAGGAAACCAAGTAACTTGTACGTACTGTGGTAGAGATAAGTGTGATGTAGAACATGGGCTGAATGTGGTGTTCGTGGTTTAATTTTATCGTGCTTTAGCTACATTTGAAGAAAACAGAACAGCTTTGACTTGGTGAGGGGATAAACTGGCACTACCGACAACTTACCAGGCTCTGGAGATCAATCAATAAACTGAGAGCCCCTTTAATACTGTTTATTTTTAGACCAGTTTCATCACCTTACCTGTTTTCACAGTCGGGCCGAGAGGAAAGAAACAATGGAATGAGAAGTGGCATTAACATTTTGAAACCAAACTGCATAATTACACTGATTTGTATTTGAGTGGCTTCATTGGGTGGCTGGCTTCAAAATGTGTGGTGACACATCTGTCCTTTTCTGTGTGCTCTGGTATAAGCCAGGCGGTTGTGAGCAAAATATCCTGAGAGTAAAGGCTTCTCGAAGGCTGGTGGCATGACAGCTGCAGCTGCATAGGTTCGCTTTGGCACAGAACAGTTTCTGGAGGCGTCAGATTTTATGGCCACGTCTGTGTTATTGTTGCATTTTCAAATTTGGGTTAGCTGCACAGAAGAAAGTAGAGACTAAGAGCTGTTCATCTTCTGGCTGGGTCCATGCGGTGCTTGTAACTCTAGCAATTGTATCTGTTTTTCATAACAGTGGGAACTTTATGGACTATTTTTCTCGTTCTCTGTCCAAAGTAAATGCGCTGCTTAAAAACAAAGAAAGAAGTCGGGGACTGTCTGGCAGGCACACAGTTTGAACTTGGAGGGGCAGTTTACAAAATTTACCTTTCTCCTGAAAATTGATGTTGCAGCGCAGTGGTTTTATTTGTGTGGATCCATTTTACATTTCTTGCTTTGGAATGCCACATTTTTACACAACAATGGGCGTCAAGGTGCTCTTTAGTGATCTTTCCAGGGTATGTACACTGATCCATCAGTCTGACCTATAGATGTATATCCATTCAAAGCAGTTTGTGTTGTTCCAGTGTAGTTGAAGTGGTTTCTTAAAAAATATTTAAACTCTTGTTTGGGGCTTTAACTTAGTGGCAAATGAGCAGATTATTTATGTGTGCAAACAAGATATTTTTTATAAGAAATGCTGAAGTAGTGCTTTTCAATAAGCTGAAGGATTGTCCTTTGCTGTGCATTGCAAGAAGAGAGCACGCACTGTTTCAATGCATAGAAAACAGAGGAAAGGTAATTACATAGATGAAAAGTAATGACAATGCTACCGAGTACAAAGCCATCTCTTCTTACTCACAATATTTTCCCTAATTATTAGACGTTCTGTGTTTTCTGAACTTTTCTATAGAGAATTGTCTTTTCAGGGTCTTTGCGAGAGCGACAGTCATCGAAACAGCTGCTGATGTGGGTGGAATTTGATACCTCATATCTTAAAAAAACAAAATCAAAACCAAATGAAAACAAAAAAACCACAGCAAATTTTTAAAAAATGCAAGAAATACAATCCCAAGAAACCGGAGTAGGTTGGCAGAGCACTGCAACTCACTTAGTGGTACAGACTTCTCCTGTGCTGCCTGACATCAGTGTGCAGGACAGGGTGGCGCTTGCATGCGTGAGCACAGTGTGAGCATGATAAAACCAAAATAAAAGTGTGGAGTGCTTATGTAGCAAATGAAGTGAAAACTCCTAATCCCTAAAAGCTAATTGCTTATTTTCTGCATGTTTGAAATGTGCCTGTCTCTGTCTCCAAGAGGCACGAGTACTCTGTTTTGCCAAAACCTGCAGCACTGCTGGCTGGTGATACAAACTCATGACTCAAAGAAAACATCCTTAAGTAAGGAAATGGCTCCTACTCCACCTTTATTTCAGCCTGAGTTGTGAAAGAGAGAATGTGCCTGGGGGGAGCACGCACGGTCACAGTACAGAGTGAGGAGGTGGTCAGTGTTGGAGGTGTCCAGGTCAGCTCTGGGAGTAGCCATTCATCTAATGAGTTTGCAAGTTGTTCTGGAGGAGGCTGACAATCTCTGCCAGGGTTCAATATCATCTTGGGGGTAGATGTTAGAGTAGTCAGTAGGCTCCTGATTAGGGCATTTGCCTGGGATGGGGTAAAGGTAAAGCCTGGTTCAAGCTCTTGCTCTAAGTCAGGTCGTAAAGATCTATTCCTGAGTCCTGTGTTCTTAGCTGAGCAACTGAGACCTCTCACTCTGCTTCCAGAAGTAAATATTTGGAGTTGTCTTGCATTTTGTTCCTGTCAACTAAATCACACCCAGCCCTACTCCTCCACAAAAGAAGAAAAAAATTCTAGAATTTTGTTCCAACAGGACTTGATATATAGGTAGTCAGAATGACTATTTTACACATGCACAACAAATCTTGCTTTCCTTAGGTCAAAAACCCTTTCTGTCATTAATGCCTGTTTTGAGCCACTGGAAACAATAAGAATAATAGGGGTTTGTGTATTGGATTAAAGGCTTTACTATTAGTCAAATCCCAGTTCTTGGAGTTATGGAATGAATAATTTTATTTCAATTCCTGATGAGATTCTGGCTCTATGCTCCAGTCAGATAATGTAATCTATGCGTATCTTAAAAGCTCTAAATCCAGGAGGTAAACTAAAGTACTCAAATGCATATTGTGCACAATACTCGGGCTGATATGATTTTTGCATGCTTGTAAATGACAATGTGTGCTCTCACATGCATTCGCGCTTTCAAATAGCAAATAATTTATTTCTCTTTAAAATGTTACCATTTTTTCTTTTATACTGAGCGTAGTAGAAATAGATGCCACTCCCAACTATTCAAAGCATTTGCTGCAGCCACATTAATACTTATTATTGGATGCAGAAATTGTTAACTTTGGGCTGTGGTAGCAGAGATCCTCATTGTTTCACCAGAGTGTTACATACTACTTTAGGACCAGTAAAGCTGCAGATAGGACATGTGATTATATTTCTTTAATCCGTATTGTTTAATTGCATTTCACGTATAGTTTTGGCCTTAGGTTTTCATATGCTTAATGTTAATCTCATTAGAAAGAGCACTATTTCATATTCAAAATCTCACTGGCAATTTTGAGTGTAACAACGTGGCATGAGTGGAGGTTCTGCTGTGCATCGGTACCTGCAGCATGTCCTCTGGCTTTGCAACTTGCAGTATTGAGCAAAGATTGGCCTTGGGATGGAGCCCTCCTTTTCCATTACTTGGGGCACAGGAGGACACAGAGAGGGCAGGAGAGGATATGACATTCTTTGGTGTATCACCAGCCATGTTTCTATGTTCAGCTTCATGAGCATCGAGGGCTGTTGGGAGCATGTTTGTGTTGGTTGCAGAGGCTTGAGCAACATCTATTTAAGGCAGCTTTGCCACTAAAAATAATACTTTTGCAGCTGTTGTATTTGATTTTGGGTCAGCTGCCATTAGCTTGCAGAGTTCACATTATTCCTGAAGAAACTGTTTTAACACTTGGGAAGAACACAGCACCAACCTCTCAGAATATATGGTATGTGAACCGGTAAAAGATGTAAGAATTCTCCTCTTAACCAACCCAGGCTATCCCAGATCTCATGTGTTGAGATTCGTGAAATCACTGGCTTTTGTAGTGTAGCCCATGACTGTGGTCTCAGAGGATTTAATCACTGCAGTTCAGCTGGTTACTGCATGCAGTTGTGGTTGTGACAGCTATGCATGTACTCTCAAGCTGCAGCAAAATTCAGAGTATTGCAATATGGCTTAATTCTCTTTTACTAACAGAAATACACAAAAATCTATTTATGTGAAGACCAGCAAAATGTTAACTTTCATTTTACAGTTGCATCTAGGCGTTTTGATGCTTACGGTGTTTGATCGCCATTTTGGAACCTCCAAAAAAGTACTTAGCCCCTTCTGGCACTAATTGTGGTGCTTCTGGATAAACTTCTCAGAAAATATTAATATCTGCTGAAATAAGACTTTCAGAAAATCTGAACATGTATTTTGATGCATTTTCATGGAGCTTTCCAACTTCTGCATGTTGGTTTTTAGACTGTATAAGAAGTTCAGTACAGAGTGGGTATGTTAGTGATGAATATTTTGCTAGGCAATACCTTTGTACATAATTCTTATTTATTAATGTCAGAACAGGAATGAAATACATCTCCATTACACATCATGTTTTTTTAAAAGAATGCTTTTTAAATATTCTAAACATGAAATTGTATCACAAGGCATTTGGAAAACTTGGAGACGTTGATTGTAAAAGAACAGGAAATATTTTCCCCTTTATTTTAGCAATCTTAATATTGCTGTGAAAGCATGAACATTCTTCTGTGCTCTGTTTACTCTTAAAGTTAGGAGCACTTTTCTTTTTCCTTCTCTGATAAATGGAAATCACCATTGTAATATTCTGAAATGTGTATCTTTACCTGGGCACGGGTTCATTCTGTCTTGCTAGATGAAATATTTCTGCTATGAGTGTCAGTTCAGCTTCCAGTGTCCCACAGGGTCTTGCAGTACTGATCCTGAGTACATGGATTTCCAGCCTTAGGAATGAGACAGGATGCTAGCCAGGAGCACGGAATTGTCTGTCTTTGGCAATGCCATGGCTGTATTAATTGCCATTAAATAGTTTTAATGTCTAAACCACTGCTAAGTGGGGTCTTTTTGACAAAACCAATAACTTTTTCTGAACATATATTATTTAATACACGCAAGTACAACATAGCATGAGATGAGGCAACTTTAGTGCAAGGCTCCAAACTGTAACACCAGATCATCTGGACTGTACTTATTCTCTTCCTAGTGGAGACATTATACTAATTTTGCCACTGACGTCAAGGGGAACAGGATGTCACCCTAGATAACAACCTTAATGAAGTCAGTCTTTCTTAATGAAGATTAATTGTTGAGGCCCCATGCTTTGTGTATCTATGTTCATATGTCTTCCTCTGAATTCTTCTATGTCACACAGCAAGTCTTGTGCTTCTTCGTATTTAGTATTTAGAGGTCATTTCATTAGTCTGAAAGACTTGTCTTCTTTTGTGATACTAGCAAGTCCCTTGGGAGCAGCTGCGTGATGCCTGCTGTGTTTGGGAATGCCAGAGCATCCCGTGGTCGCAGTAGTTTCTAATGCCAGCCGGAAACCAGTGGGCTGCCTGCCACTCTAGATGCACTGGCTATGGAGGACCATCTCGAAATAGAGCGGCAGAAAGATTTAGGCTGTAGCACACTCATACCGTCTGCTTGTTTCCTAACTCTTCATTAATCTGTGGTTAGTTATTTAGGATGGCATTAGTAAAGGATGAGACATTTGGTTCTTAGCTGCATGTAATGCTAAAATGGATATTTAATGTAGTTTATTCCCCCCTTTCTTCTTAATTCTCATCCTGACCAGGAATAGTGTTCAGTATATTGATTTCATATGATACAGTATATACTGTACTGAAGTGACTGGCTTTCACTTCAGAGCTGGTTTTAGTTTGTACTAACAGTAACATCAGGGAAGTAAGGAAGAAAGGGATTACCTGTACCAACAGTCAAATTGTGAGAGTTTATGCCTGAGGAGTCTGGAAATAATTTTAGGAACAGTTGAAATAAATGACCAAGATAAGTGAAAGGCTTATAAAGTAGAAATTTTATGCAATTTCATGAAGCTTAAAGAAGTACTTGGGCAAACAGAAACATTGTAATGCTGTATTTGCCATGTTATTTGCAATATTATCTTTTTATGTGCAAAAATACTGAATTATTTTACAGTGGAGACCAATCTAAATACAAGCACATAGCTAAGTGTTGCTAGGGTAGGAGAAAAGCAAGGAGACATAATTGGTTTTGATCTTAGTGGTTTCAAATGGATTTGGGTAAAAGACTAATGAAAAGTAGACGGCTAATCTGATAATGGCATTTACCTAAATGAGTACAGACTAAAGTCATTAACAACAATAATGCAGTAGGATAGCAACTGCTTTTTCCATCTTGCGTTAAAATTTGTGTTATCTAAAATGGCCATGTTCTTATTTCCCACCCTGTGCATGGTCCACGTTACTCACAAAGGCTTAAAATTCTGCAGAGCTCCACAGAGGTCTATCATAGCCCGTAGATTTACATTTACATTCAGGATTCCTTGCAGTAGTTGTCAACTGGTTTCTGTATCGTACAAAGGACAGAGGAAAAAGACTTCACTAAAAGTCATCTGAAAGACTCCATGTTGGAGGCTCAGGAGAAAGAGGTCAGGTACACAAGAATAGCTTACGCATGCTTCAGAGTAATTTAAGCACATAGTGTTACTTCAGTCAGGATGTACCACTTAATGTTTATTTTGGAGCCACTGAACATCCAACCCATTAAAAAAAAATGCTTGAAAGAATATTAGTAAAACTGTGGTCTGCATCTTGTTAAAAATGTCTTACAACTGTGGACAAGAAATATGGGAGAAGTGGGCAGATTCTTCAAAGGCACAAGATGCAGTTCATCAGTCATCTCCTTTGCTGAGTCATCTGCTCTGGTATTTCAGTTACTTACCCGGTAAGTGAACTGCTTGATGGAGTGGAAGAAAGATGTTAGATGTTAGTGGGAGGGCCAAAGAGAAAATGCAGCTGAAGCTGGAGACTTGTGAGGGAAAAGAAGTGACTGGTTGGTGGAAGAAACCAGAGAAGGCTTTTAGTCTGGTTTAAGGTTTTATAAAAGTCAGTTATGAAAGTACCCTTGCAGTTTGTGTCCTATCAGGCTGATCACTTTATTCCAGAGCAATATTTCTGTTTGCACTCTGTTCTCTTTGTTGTGTTTTTGTTTTTGGTGGGGTTTTTTTTTGTGTTTGTTTTTGGCTTTTTTGTGGTGTTTTTGGGGGTTTTTATTTTGTGGGGTTTGTTTTGTTTTGTTTTATAATTTTCTTCTTGGCAGTGAAGAAGCCATTTGCAGGTCATATTCTGACCTGTAATCCTACAATCTAAATAATAGAGAAAAAGCTCCGTTTGCATGTATGTCTGAACACATATAGAGGGCATAAACTTTAAAAACCAAGTCACTCTGACTTGACGCTTAAAGATCATCAGCTCCTCTTAACCTTCTGCAGGAAGCTATGTTAGGCTGATGTTGGCGTCGAAGTAGGTTGATAAAATGTGCCTCCTCATATGGAGAGAGAGGCAGAAAATATTCTTCATGTCTGCCCTGCCCTTTCCATCCTTTGGTTGCCCCACAGAATGGAGAACAGCTTTAGGCAGATGTGACTGATGTAGTTCCACCCATTCTTCAAGGGTGCTTGACTTTTCTGGACCTTTCCCAAGCCTGGTTGATTTTGCAGTAATTCACAAGCTGTGCGTAAAATTGTACAGTGCTTTAGAAGGAAGATGAGACTTTTAATGTACCTTGTGTCACACAAAGCACAGGAGTCTGTGAATAGATTAAATTATCAAATACTGTGTTTTGGCTCATAGAAGACAGTGATACTTGTTTGCCAAATAAAACAGATATTTTCAAGGAAACAAATCTTGAGCCTCTCACTTGTTTAGCAGATTAGGAGATTCCACCAGCCCTAACACATGATCTTCCAAAAATATTTTAGTTAATTAGTCATGTGTTCCATTAGCATAGTAAAAAACCTTATGTTAATGTGACCTAGCAGAGATTTTTATCAGCATAAAAGAGGAATCTCTTATTTAGTGCACAGCAACTAGATGGCAAGATTCCACGCTCTATCACTGCTCAGCAGTGACCTGGCCTGGTACTAGAAGGTGCAGAACTTGCGACCCACCATTTTTAGCCAGACAGGACCAACCCAGTGAGTGCCAGGGACGTACTGGAAGCTTGCAGGCTGCCAGAATGGGAGCTCATGCTCATATAAAGCAGCACAGCTCTTGAGCAAAGAGGCTTCTGGTGTCCCCAGAGAAGAATTTTAGTGCAGGGCCGCAGCAGATCTGGCAAGCCCTGTCCCTCTGATTTCAGCTGGTTTGACTGGGCTAGCAGTTGTGCAGTGGTACAGCTCACTGCTTACTTGCAGCTACTTAGCTAACTCAGAGATAAAGCAGAGGATGTGGAGTTACCTCCAGAGTTAGATTTGCCTCTGGTAATTTTTTATCCGAAGAAGAGCAATAATTCATGTGTTGATGCAAAGTTCAGTTAAGGGATGTTTATTTTACTTGTGGTAATTCCTAAAAGCCCCATCCATGTACCCCTTCATCTTTGTGCTCTGTGGGAAAAGGGACATGTCCTGAAAAATTTGCAGTCTTTTTTTTTTTTAAAAAATATTTTTCATATTTTAAAATATTTTAA
>NW_010210238.1:0-1473 GCF_000695765.1 Mesitornis unicolor
TATTATTATTATTATTATATTAAATCTGTTTATATTTCACCTATGGATCTCCTTCCCTTTTCCCAATTCCCTTCTCCAGGTGAGGAGGAGTTGTTGGTCTAAACAATGACAACTTCTCCCATTTAACTCAGAAAGGCAGTTTTGAGAAATCCAACTTCATTTTTTAAAGACATGTATTTTAATATCCAGATTTGACACTCTTGACTTTAACCTTTAACATAAAAACCACATTTCGATAATGTTTTGATATAAGAATATTGTCCTTATTCTCTTTTCTCTTCCCTTCTGGGAAGGGGAGAGGGGTTAACAGAGAGCGTCTGTCCAGGATTTAGTGGCCGGGCCAGCCCTAAACCACGACAGAATATAGCTGGTGCTAAATACATTTTTTAACATTTTAATATAGCTAACTAATTTCTTACCATGCACAATACATAGCCATGCTGTAGTATCCTGGCTAACATAAACAGATAGACTGGTGCTTCGAAAAAACATGTCTACATTACAGCAGTTTTCTACTTGTGCTAATTTACTCTGCTTCAGCATTTAACAATTAGGTCAATGCACAATAGTACAGGAAGAAGAACTCTTTAAAGTACCTATGATTAGGTTGTACTTCTCTTCCATTAAGGAAGAAATTGAATATGCAGTCAGGTGTTTAGACAACTGTTATTGTCCATAATTTTTAATTCATTCCTATGTGCTTGTGACGAATTTAAAGTTCTTTTTTCTTGAACATGTCATAAAGCAAACAAAAGGAAGTAGTTATTTTGCTCAGAGTTTCAGGAACCTTTTCAGTCAACACATATCCCCAAAATGTTTGCTCTCACAGAGCAGTGCTCAGAAAAGAAGAATTAAAGAATTCATTCACTTTAAAGGAATGATAGGGTCAAGTCTCTGGCTAGATTATTGAAGAGAACAAACACTCTGCAGGAGTATCAAAAGACAGCATAAGAAACACAAACGCAGTATGTTCCATAAGACTTTTTTGGAAATATTGATTGCTTCCTACTATCCTATTCTGAAAAGGGTGGCAATTATCTCCTCTGAATGCAAACTACAGAAAAAATACCATGTGAAAGGGGAAACATCACAGCTGAATTTCCTGACACAAGTCAGACCTTTGTCTTTCTCAACAAGAGAATTAGTTCTATGAAAAAGCTTGAAGGGTAAGAATGTAAAGAATTACCTTTGTTTTCGTATCATAAATAATACTGTATGTATTGGATTTTCTGTGAGGGGTTTTTGGTTGTGTCTTTGGTAACGGAGGAAGGGCTATGGAGATGGCCCTTTAAGATGCTACCTGAAAAGCTCCCCCTTTGCCTTTGTCAGACCCACCTCTGACCAGAGCCAAGCCAATCAGCGCCCCTGCGAATTCATGTATTTAAGGGGAGTGCGGGGCATGCCTCTCTCTCTCTCTCTCCCTGGCACCAGCCCTGACCAAAGCAGCCCCAGGTGCGGGTGGCGTGGCCCCGG
>NW_010210239.1:0-1045 GCF_000695765.1 Mesitornis unicolor
AGAGATTGAACAGGACTGGACACAGCACTGAATAAATAAACTGTGTTAAGCCATCTCACCCTCACAGCTCTACAGCTGTGGTCTCTGCAGGGTGAGAGTAGCTACCGGTAGCCGTTTTTTTTCTCATGGGAGACCGCAGCAGAATCTGTGGAGTGGCAATTCCTACCCAAGGCTGGCTGAGGGGATCTTTGCCTGCTGAGATTGGGTCTGCAGGGGGGGGAATGCCTGTGCTGCCTCAGCTAGGAGGCCTCTGAGTAGCATGTAATGCTACGAGGATCATCAGAGGACTGGAAGAGCTGCCGTATGAAGAAAAGCTGAGAAAATTGGACCTGTTCAGCCTTGGGAAGAGAAGGCTTAGGAGAGACCTTATCACCATACATAAAGGGTGGCACCAAGAAGATGGAGACTCCCTTTTCCCAGGGAGTCCCAAGTAAAAGACGAGGGGCAACAGACACAAGTTGCTTCTGGAGAGATTCCCATTGAACTCCAGAAGAAATTTGTTTCCCATGAGATCAATCAGACATTGAACAATCTCCAGGGGAAGTGGTGGATTCCCAGTTTGAAGAGTCAGCTTGACAGGGGCTGACTCAGCTCATTTAAATGATACTTTAACCTTGGGAGGTTGGACTGGATGATCCTTGTGGTCCTTCCCAACCTGGTATTCTGTGATTCTATGTAATAAGCACCTTGCATAGACCCAGTAAGTGGTTCTGATGCTAATTAGGAGTATACCAAGTATTAGTAATTTTTTTCCTAGCTACAGTACAGCTGTGACGGCCTCCATCAGCTGAGGCAAAGCCAAGCTGCACCATGGGGTGGGAGCACTCCTGTTTCCCAAATGGGTTTCTCCAGAGTGCTTCCTGTGCCTGGAGCAACCCCAAGTTTAACCTCTGCCCTGCAAACGAAAGCAACCTTAAATCTCAGCTACTCCCTGGAGCAGAGCAGAGAAACTTAATGCAATTCAACAACGGCAAGTGTAGGGTACTGCACCTGCGGAAGAACAACCCTGTGTACCAGTACAGGATAGGGGCTGACCTGCTGGAGA
>NW_010210240.1:0-13504 GCF_000695765.1 Mesitornis unicolor
GGCTCCCGAAGCCACGGAGGGTCACCGGTCGGAGGGAGGGGGACGCGGGACACGGGACGCGGGGCCGTTTTGCCTCTTTTGCTGCATCCCGAAAACGTGTGAGTGCTTTACGTGTGTCCCCAGCGGCTTCTGCGGGGTGTGCGCCCTGTGACCCCCCCCAGCCTTCCCCGCGGGAGGGACACTGAAACTGTTCACGCAGGAAAGCGCTGATTCGCGTGGGCGGGCGGTTCCATTTGCCGAGATCCAGTTGCGGGCAGGGGGCAAAGTGCTCCAAGCAAACATGGAGAAACTTCTGCCTTTTTTTTTTTTTCCCCCCAGTGGTTTTAGATACTATATTTGCAAGGAAGTTGCGAAGTCATTCTGCATTGCATCTTCTGCTCTCGTCTTTTTTGCATTCCCACCCTTCTCCAAGGGTGTTACTTGCGAGTACTCTTGCCATAATGATTTTTATGCGTTACTACGCGTAACATGCTATGCGTATGTGTACTTTTACATCTTATGTTTTATTTCTCATGGCTGGCTGGGTTTGGGAGGGTTTGATTTCTGGGTTGCAACTACGGACACCACCAAACTCCAGTAATTCCGTATAGAGGGTGATGTTAAGTTGCAAGCAGGCATTTAAGAGGTAAGGGGTGGCTTTGTATTTGTATTTAGAGCAGCTTTTCCAAAGAGCCTTTTTTCAGAGAGCCCTTCCCCGTGTCCCCGTAGGATGGAGAGACCCTGGTTCGCTTTGTGCCTCGCAGAGGAAAAGCAGTGAACGCAGCTCAGGTCTGCAGTCTCTGTGCCAGCGAGGCAAGGGCTGCAATTGCTTCTTTATCCCTTTTAAACACCTTCACTATGAGAGAGAGAAGGTTGGAGGCAGGGAGAAGATTCAAATAATGTGTTTTTCCATGCAGAAAGAGTTGCAGTGTTGATACTTTCAGCACAGATCTTTTACAGGGAACGTAAAATTCTGGTGCTGACTTGGAGGATTTACATTAAGGAAAGAATGAGTGGAGCTCGAAGAAGCATCCCACACCGTTCACCTGCATGGCTTTGTATTTGCAAAATGCCTTTGGCTCAGTTCTTTCATGAGCACTGGTCAGTGCTTCTTGGCTTCGCATTGCTGAGACTTATGTGCTCCTGCACAGACGGTTTTTTGTCTGAATTTTGCCAGGCTCTTTCCCTTAATTTTGGGAAGTGTATGAAGAGCGGGAATATGCACTAGTTGGCAGCAAAAAACAGTTTGCCGTCTCTGTATTTCTCTCTAGTAAGCCTACAGCTGCTTTGTTACATGCTCTGAGCATTGAAATATCATTGAAATTTACATTGGACAGGCAAAATAGATGCTGACAGCTCTTGCATTTAATTTCTTTCATTCTAATCTAATAAATTCAGTATCTATTGTTTTCTTAAAAGAGGATTAAGCATTTCCCGAGGCGAAGGAGAGTTGCGTGGACTGATGTATCCATGGGCTGCATCCAGAGTACGCAAGATTTGTCATTCCCTGGTTATGTTGTTGTGAGGGGAATCTTCGTTCTGATAATCAACAACTGGTGGGAGTCGTTGCTTCTTGCTGTTGCTCTCTGCATTTTTATTTTCTGAGGACAGGTAGCTTTCTAAGAAGCCTGACAGAGCTGGATGTTCAAGTCTCATTGAACAGATGTTCAGAGGACCTACGGGGGACATTAGTTGGGCGGTTCCTAGCCCACTCTGCTTATAAAACATGCATTGCAGGGAGCTAGTAGTTTGAGTTTTAAGATGTGGACACTTTAAAATTACTAGTCTGTTCATTTTTTGACTTGTTTAAAGTCAATCCACAAGTAGGTGGATAATTTGACTGTAATGGCATGTGTTTAAAATAGTGATTGCTGGTTTTTAATATGCAGAATTGTTTCAGCCTAGCTAGCTAGTCACCGCCTCTAAAGGTGACTTGACTGAGTGACAAGATACTTCAACAGGGGATGCTGAGAGCCAAAAATAAAGTATATTAAGTAAAATGTCACAGGTATTAGGAAAAAAAAATAGATGCAAAGCAACTCTTGTCTCTCCTGGGATCTAGGATTTATGATGGAAATAATCTGTCATTTTATAATACCGTGCATGCTAATTGCAGGTTCATGTTAATCATCACTGTGTAAGAGGGTATGTCAAATCTCATTTTCCATCCCATCCATACTGGATAAGCTTCTAATAAGCTGTGATCCTTCAGCCGCATCCACGCATCAGCTCTCTCCTGGGTTATCCTGCCTATATCCCAGGTCATTTTCCAGATGGTTTCGGTTTTATAATTTGCATGCAAGTACTAGGGCATTTTTGTCCCACGGCTACAAGCCATTTTATACACAAATGCCCTGCATTTCTGCATGTAAATTGAGATCAGATTACACATATTTGTAGTTGAAAATGAGTATTTTTCTTTTGGCTGTCTAATATGTCATTTAGAAAAATCTTATTTTCAAGAAGCGGACACTTCCCAAAAGGAAAGTCACTATTGCTTGGTTTTATGACTTCATTTTTGGATGCTTCTAAGTAATTGAAGACTTACACTGCTATGAATTACTTTTTTCTCTAGACCAAGGAACTAGAAACTAGCAGAAGCAATCTATGTATTTATACAGACTGAGCTGTAGTAAAGCAATATGTTGTTTTTATTTGAAGTTAACACTTTGGGTGTTTATATTGAAGGATTCATTTTGTTCTAGTTTGAGTAGTATCCATATGCTAACACAACCTGCAAAGCAAACACTTAGGCTTTCCAAAGCAGAACCGAAGGGCACATTGAGAACATTTTAAAATGTGTTAATTAGGTTCTTGCTTGCATTCGTAATTCTCAAACAGAATTTGTTCCCCCCAAGTCTTCCAAACCACCTAACACAGTGTCTGCCTGACTCTGAAAGTGTCTTAAGCGTACGTTAAGCAGAAAGTTCTTAAGCGCCTTATCTAGAGCCGCTGTAGTTGAGCATCAAAGCCCTTAGGAGATCAAGAAACTAGGACACCTGACAAGCACACTGTAAACACACACTGATAGGATTGGTTGTGTCTTGAAATGCAGTTGTATGGTTTTTGTTTTTTTTTAAACATGTTCAGAAGAGGAGCCAGTGCTCACCCCTCCCTGAGAGCTGGTGGTGGTGGGACTTGTCTGAAGGGTAGAAACAGTTGAAACCTGGGCTCCTGGGCCGTCTTGGGGAAGATGCAGCATGTTTGCCCAAGGCTGACATCAGGGAGCACCAACAGGAACCTGACTCTGTTGCAGCAGTTTGCATGGTCCCCTGGGAGGAGAGCTGGGACCTAGTCTTGGTCCGCTGATGATAAGACTGTTTTCAGAGGTGGGAATTTCTATGATGCCCTCCGTGTTTCAAGAGAGGAGCAGCACTTGGCTGGTTGCTCTGGGAGAAAACTGGGCCCAAGAGAAGCACGGGCTCTGAAATCTGGAGTGCGTGGTGACAACTGTGTGTTGTCCTGGTCAGGAGTTTTAAGTCAGGAGAGTGTCCAGTGTTTCCTACCAAAAAGCCCCAATTCCTGGGCCACCTCTCTCCCAGTGTATCTGTGTGGCAGTAGGTGCCAGCCTGGCGGTTTTGTGTTATGCAGGTTTTTAGGTGCTGTTTTAACCAGTTCATACGATTTCAGTGTCTGTGACCTGAACTGTAACTCCATTCCCTCACCCAATTCTGTGTTCAGAGTCTTCCTCCCTAGCCTTTAGCAAGGGCAGAGGTAAGGTTGTGTCTTCATGTGATCTTTTCAGATGGGTCTCTCAGACACCTTGTGAGCATCATATGAGAAGGAGAGGGAAATTCCTCATACCCTCATGTTTGAAATGCTTTGCTTTGCAACTACAATGTTTCTTTGTTTTAGCACAGGAAAGCACCTGGTTGGGGCGTGTGGATAAGCAAGATTGATGTTTAAATTTACTTCAAAGCTCCTTATTCAAAGAGTTATCACATCTTATTTTTTGGCAGTTGTTTGAAACTCTGAGGGCGACTGGCAAGCTGTTAGTGCTAAGTGCCTTGCCAAGTACTATTGCAAAACACTGCCACTTTACAGACCGTTACGCTTCTCTTGGAGTAAACCAAAGGGATACCAACTTCTGACCCTTTGCCTATGCTGAGCAGCAAGACCGACACATTTCCAGCTGCTTTTGAGGCGCCAGCATCCTGCTTTGCTGCTGCCATCTCTTCAGTTCTTACAGTCAGTTTTCCTTCAACGGTACTTTCCCATCTCTTGTTCACTGTTGTGAAATAACTGACAAAACAGAACTATTTAAAACTTTTTCATTCTGTTGTTAATTGCATAATGTTTTGGAACAGACACATCAAGGAAAGCTTTGCCTCTGGTTCTGAACTCAGTGCTAAGATAGCAGGTGCATCAAAAGAGATTTGCAGTGTCTCACGGAGTTATACCTTATATTTGAGTATTTCTTGAACAACTGTGAAATTGAAGTCACTCCCAAGTGTTCATAGTAATCTAATTAATAGAGAATACAGAATCCAAAATCTAAATATATGCAAACTGTGGGTCAATTTTTGAGGTCCCATAACTTTTCTGTTTGCTATTAAAATCAGGTACCAGTTGGAAACACAGTTCTTACTTTTCAGAAACTATCTTGATGGCTATTTCAGGGCTTTGCACCATTTGTTCAAATTGATATTTTAAGGAGAAATGGTGTTTAGGAGGCTTGTGAGGATTATTGTTTTGTGATGCTGCCTATAACATTGCATCAGAGTGACATTTCTGGTTTCAGCTAGGAAGATAGGCTGAAGGGGTAGGTGTTGTTTAGGGCTAAGTGTCTTAAATCATGCAATTATTCAGGCTAGAAGGAACCTTGGGAGATGTCAGCTGTGACCTCTTGCTTGAAACAGGGTTAACTCTTAGTTCAGACAGGGATACTCAGCGCTTTGTCTAGCTGGGTTTTAAAAAACCTCGAAAGACAGACGCTCCACAGCCCCTCTGGGCAACCTGCCTTAGTGTTCAATGCTATCCATGTTATCCAGTGATTTCCCTTCTCATGCAGTGCACCGCAGCAAAGAGTCTCTGTCTTCTCGTAATCTCTCAAAGGCATTGGGAAGCTGCTGTTAGGTCCCCCTGGAGCCTCCTCTTCTCAGGGCTGAGTCCTGTCACCTCTAACTCGCCTCCTAGAGCACCTGGTGCAGCCCTTGACCATCTGTCTTCTGGCCTCTTCCATGCCCATGTAGTTTCTGTTTAAGTGCAGGGATGTCAGATGTATGTGTTTAAATGTGAATGTACTCACACCACAGGACTGACAGAACAACCATGTATTTAGATTATGATAGTTTAAGTTCAGACTTTTTTTTTTTTGGCATCTTAGTGTTAGTTATTTATGAACTGGGATCACTATCAAGCCCTGAAATAAGTTTCATACTAAGTTTAGTAAATAAGTAGGGACTGAGCATTCAGAAAATGAATGCTTTTACTTAAATGCTGTCGAGTTTTCAGTTTATGGTATGTGTTTAGTTTTAATGTTGGGAAGAGCATGGAACAGGGATAGGAGGTAATTAAAGAAAAAAATAACTTCTGCACTCCCTTTGGATGGGACTTAACCATACCTTGCAAAAGCAAGATGCATTAAGTCTACAAGCTTGGAATGCTACCAAGAACTACAAAATGGAGAAAATTTAGAACAGTTCAGAAATAAAAGCTACCTGGCAAAAGTACCCAGACTGTCAAACAACTGCAGGCAAGTACATCAAAGGACTGAGAGACTTCTGCTTCATGGCTGCAGTAGTGATGGTGCATCTTGATTATATTACAGAAAAGAAAATAAAAAGGCTATGTTTTCATAAAACATAAATAAAAAGAGCATGTAGTGCTGAAGAATATATAGCAATGTTTTATGAGAGGTGAGAAGTTAAACAGAAGGGGGTTATCTAGGAGTCATAGTAGGTGCTGGCAGCCTAGAATCCAGTTTGCCTCCTGATTTTTTTTTCCCCCAAATACTAGGCCCTCTTGTTTCATTCAGGTGTTTAATTTAAGTAACACATCTAATGGTGTTAATCTAATCTCCTAGTACTTCTGGTAAATTTCTTGTAAATAAGGAGTTTACCTTGATCAATTGGTCTTACAATTGGTTCTGGATTTTCAGACTATCATGGAAATTCTTAAGCAGCATTTTAATATTAAAACATCTACATTTCACCCCTATCCCTCCCAAATCAGCCCTTGGTAAAAGAGTATCTGTTGTCTTTGGAATTGCTGGGTCTCTTTTCTGCCTTCCTTCTGTGTTCAGAGCCCTGATTGAAAACATATGGAGTTTCTCTGTCAGGGGACTACAGAACTGTCCCTTGGTAGTGTCCTTTAAAATCCATGTGATCCTTGCAGCAGTGACATCAAACCTGAGCAATTGCATTGCTCTGGTGAGAGAGCACGGCTAATGTGCTCTGAAATCTTCAACTGTCTTAGTGTAAAGTGGTTGTATCAAGAACAAACTGCTGTTTCCAGTGAGGTTTTATATCTTGTGTATGTATCCACACACATTATATGTAACTCTAAAGGCATATGCTGGATAGATTGCTTTAACTTCACTTTTCTTCAGAATTTTTTGGAGTTTGGCTGCCTCTTTGGTGCTCTTTTCATGTTAACTAATATGTTATGCGGTGGATGAATAGGATTCTTTATAGAATTATCTAAAACCAGGCACTGATTTATTTGAAAACAAAGGGTTTCTTTAGAGCTAAGTTTAAGCTGACATTGCCATGAATCCTAGAATTATTCTACATTTAAATGAGAGAACAGTGATGCACTTGTACTTGGGCTTTGAACAGCACAGAGCTGTTGACTCAGAGCTGCTGAGCAAATCTTTCTAGGTTCACTTGCTGAAGTTTCCAAACCTACTTTTCTCTCCTTATGCAGATAATGGAAAGCAAAGCTAAAAGGGTGCTATAAATTGCACTAGTGATTTTTTTGGAGGTGTGCAAAATTGTTCTGCAGCGTGTGATCAAAAAATGTATAAAAGCCTGAGTGCTCTGCAGCAATCTGAACGCATGCTTTTCTCTGTTTTGGTTTGGGGTGCGTGGGATATAGTGCACAGCAGCTAAACAATACCTCGCTTGTTTACAAAAAACCTTGGGAAGAAAGGGTGAGAAAGAAGAAAATATTTACAGTAGTTTTCTGCCCAATTATAATCAGAAGGCTGAAAAGAAAAGAGTTCATCTACCATCCAAGCCAATTAAAAGTAAGTTTTGCTGCTTGGATATTAATTTACACATTGAAGGCAGTGTAAATGTAAAGTAGGAGCTTGATTTAACCTCAGCAGTTCAGATGACAGTCACATTTATCATTCACTCAGGTTTGGTCATGGCAACAGGGTGTTTAAGTACATTTTGTGTGAACTGACAGACGCTAATAGAAATTCATAAACTGCCTTAAAATGTTAAACTTGTGGAGTACTTCACCAGAATGTGTAAATAATGCCTGTCATGCAAGCATAGCTCTGCAGTATGAGCTGGCTAGGATCCTCAGTTAAGATTCTCTCCTGTTTGATGCCCTGAGCCACTTTTCCCATTGTTTAATTATCTGGGAATAAATCCAGAATTCTGTAGCTTCTCTCATGTATTAAAAGGTATCTAGAATTTCTCTGCAAACATTTTAATTGTATTTGTTGAGATCAGTTGAGCTTGTTTGGGGTTTTTTCCCCCATGTTTCACGTGTGTTTGTTTATAAAGAATTGAAGTAGAGGTGAAAGGAGGAATCTCATAACATTTACAGGGTTTTACTTGGAAATGAAACTGTAAACTGTGTGCAAAAATCAATTTGCTGTTTTATGTAGAAGCATCACTCGAAGTGACCTGAAAGAAATTTTACCATCAACCAAGTCAAAGTCAGGATAATTATTCAGGAAACCACGTTGGATGCATGACGTGCACAGAGTAAGAAACAAAACAGTCCTTGACGAGGAATGCAAAGGTGCTGAGTAATTTAGAAGCTACAAAGCAATGGCTTCACAAGGAACAGAGGATGGCCTGGCAGCTCAGAATCTAAAGAGGCGCACACACAGATGTGCACAATCTGACCCTTCTTTAGGTAAAGAAAGTTGCATCATGAAATGAAAATCTGTTGATAATAAATTAGGAATTGGCAATGAGAAACTGGAGCGTTCTTTGTCATTCCTTTATGACTCGGCAGCTGGAAAAGCTCGATGGCTTGGGTGCTTTGCCTTCTGTTTCGGTTCTGCTGTTTTAATTTATGAGTCAGAAAGTCCCTAGACAGGTCCTCACTTGAAGAAAAAAAAAAAAGAAAAAGGTTATTAACAATGTTATTTTAAATCAAATGCAATCGTTAAATTAAAACATTGTGATGGTTTGTTACAGTTTATTTACAAACCTACCAAAGATGTCTGTATGTCACATCACATGTCAGTTAAAATGGTCAGTATGCTGTCTGGAAGCAGTCAGTGCCTGGTGCATAAACACTTAATGCTGTCACTCAGTCATGCTTCTTGCTGCAAAGTATTTAGATCTAACGGTTGAGGCAAGCAGTGTTGTTCTGGGCTGTTACAGTTGACCTGTCCTGCTTCGCCTTCTGCCATAGGGATGCCACTGTTGGACCCTGCATCCCTCTGGTTTGGCTTAGGGTGAGTGTGTGTTACCATATTAGTTCAGTTCAGGAGCCTGCTTTTGCAGTATGTCCCTCACCACATTTTGGCTCACTTTTCTGAGTGATCTTGGGGAATGTGAGCTGGATTCCTTTCAGAAGAAGTCAGGCTGGAAGATGTTCTGCAGGTACTGGCCACGAACGGGTGTCCTGCCCACAGGACCAGGTTAGAGCTGGCATGAAGCAAAGCATCACAAATCCTACCACACCAACATGGGTAGTGTGGGTGTTGGGTCCTCAGCATCAACTGTTTTCCTCTCTGTGGATTTGCTTTTTGTGCACCATGTTACTTGTGAAGGTAGACATTGGAACAAAAACTACAGCAAGGGCAAATGCAAGTACCTGGAGGCTGCCTTTTCTCTTGACGTAGGCGCAACCTCACAAGTAGTTGTGTTTGAAAGTGTAACACACCCCTGAAATGGCTCTCCCTGCAAACGGCAGTCTCATTTTTCATCTTTCTTTTTCTTTCTTTTCCTGCCTGTCACTTGACTTTCCTTTGTGCTTCACCTCTCTGTGCTCTCAAACCTCTTTACCTTCCCTTCATTTCTTGTTTGTCACCATCTCTTTCGTAGAACACTGCTCCCAGCCATAAGGTCTCAGTCTCAAGAGGTTGTTTAACTGTCTCTGCCCCAGAGGTGCACTCTGTCTTTTATGAAGTAGTGTTTCCCCCAGCTCTTTAAAGCTCTTTCCTGGTGGAATCTCTTTCAGTGCTTCATTACCCTTCCATTATTATTTTTAGTGTTCTTGTCTCTCCTCCTCCACTGTTTAATCTGAACCTTTCCTGGGCTCATTTCAGGCTCATGAGGACTTGTCCTGTCCATAGCTGACTGAAGAGATGATTCCCTTCTCTTTGTAGTAGCCTTCCAATGTAACAGCTGTCCCTTAAGTGTTTTTTTTTCCCCTTTACTAATAACTAGCATGTCCATCCCACTTCCCCATAAGTCACATTTTCTAGACTATTTTGCATTCTCATTTCTGTTCCCTAGACCCTCTCTGTTGGGTCTGTATCTTTCCTAGGTATTCAGACACAAACAGTGTAAAGTAGAAGGATTTTTTTTTTAATTTTGCATTTAGCAGATTTTTCATTATGCTCAGGCTTTGCACCCCAACACTTTTTTTGTATTTTGTATCTCATAGCTATGTGTGTCTTTGTTACAGCAGCATGATAGGTGTCTCTTGTGACCCGCTGTAGTCTGCTGCCTTGTTGTTTTCCATCCTGTGTTTCTATATTTGATGTTTCCTGCCTGCGGGCAGTATCTTGTACATAACCTGCTACGTTTCACTCCATCCTTCCAGATCACTACTCTGTCCTGACTATGGTATATTTAACCTTTGTTTCTCACATCTTGAACAACTTATTCTTCCTGCATCTGTAGTCTGATTGTTAAAATATCTCGAGGCAGTTTCAAAGCCTTACTAAAGGAAAGATGTGACATCTGTAGTTTCTCTCCTACCTATCTGGAAGGCCTGTCAAAGGAAGTTAGCAATGTGATTTAACAAATCTCTTTTGGCTACTAGTTAAGATTATCTTCCAGGTGCTGCTAAGTAATTTGTTCTGGATTGTTTTCCCCAGGAATCTGAAGATAAACTGCCTCATTGGGTCTCTAATATTCTTACCTGTTGGGTTTTTGTTGCTTTGTTTTGTTTACTTGTTTGGGATTTTTTCATTGTCCACACACTTGCCTTCACATTCTCTCTCTCTCTCTTTGTCTGAAACCTTACTTGTCATTACTGTTACTTATGCTAATCACTGCTTGCATGTGACCCCCTTGGTGAAGACCGATATCCTAAACACGGTAACTCTCTGGATGTCATCACTCACCAGTTTTTCCTCTGTGTTGACTAAGACAGCAAGGTTTAATAAAGATTTTGTTGTTGTTGTTGCTAACCAGTTTTTTTATTTGCATTATCATTCGATCTTAACCATGCTGATTCTCTTACCTATGTACTTTCGCAGATTTTATTGCTGGCAGTTTGACCGTGTTTTCACATTCTGTCTTGACAAATAAATCTTGTGCTACAGTTTCTGCTGTTTATTTTTACAGGGCACAAGCACAGATTATCCTGTAGCATGGTTTCTTGGGGGAACTGCAGCTACTTCTTTGTCTCTCCTCTTAGTGGTGTCTCCTGTGAAGTCTCCTCTCTACCTGAGTCTGTTCACATTTGTCTTCGTTACATTTATGAGCTCTCTGACCTCCCATTTCATGAGGTTTAGTCAACTTGTCTTCTGAACTGGTTGCTCTCCATTTGTCTAGAAACAAATCTGAAGGATCTGCTGCCTTCTGTATTTTCACCATTTTTAAATTAGGAAATTGCTAATTTTGAAATAGAGTCTAAACAACAACAAAGCTTCATGTCAATTCAGGGGCCTTTGCTTCTTATCTCCTGTGGCTATCAAGATATCACTATTGTTAGATTCCCATATCGGGCTTTTCTGTTTTATTTCCAAGTAGCTAGCTGTTTGATATGTATATTTGAGATACCAAACAAATAACCCTGGAGCTGGTAGATATTTTTTAATGGCCTTGTCATTTAAACTGGTTAGCCCTGTTAGTGCAAATGGTTTGTTCTTGCAATGCTTCAGGCTCTGCCAACTGCCTACTGCATGTTATCTGTCATTGTGCCCAGTGCCAGTGGAGCTACAGTAGTGGGAAACATCAATTTAAAAAATAAAGAAAGGGGATCCTTTCACATTTACAGAATCACAGAATGGTTTGAGTTGGAAGGGACTTAAAGCTCATCTAGTCTAACCCCATCTCCATTTCTGGTCTGTAAGCTGAGCCCATCTGTGGTGAGTCCAGGTTTTGTTCTACAAGATGTTGATACTGTATGAAAGTCAGATGCTGGATCCAAACTCTTCCAACCATTTATGGATTTATTTCCACTGCTTGTTACAGCAATGAAAGTAAAAAACCAAAACAACAACCACCAAACAAACAACAAAAAAAACCTAGCCAGAACCACTTAATCAGAACAAACACTTGTGTGACTTGAGTGACCTCAGCAATTAACTGTAAATGCCTCCCCTTGCATTCCCAAAAGAGAACTGAGCCTTTGCACATTCACCCTTGGTGCCACCAATGATGCTAAAAGCTCACTGTTTACTTTCTTCAGGTCCAGGGTGAGTGAAAAAGGCAGAAAGCGTGCTCCTTTCCATCCTGCGATGGAAAGCCAGTCCCTGCAGTGTTTCCTTTGATTTAAAGCTGTGACATGTGCTGCCACTCTTTTAAAACGAAGGGATCTCATTGTCCTGACCAGCATCTTAAGAGCTAGAGCTAGAAAGATTCTGAAACTTTAAAGGATTACTGTGTAGTCCATTGAGCATCATAAGAGGGACATGTGTAAGTCCATACTGGACATATCTGCAAGTCCAGATTATGCTAGATGTCTTGCACAAAATTAATACATATGGCCTCTTTTCCAAAGAACTGTGCTCTGACTTTTATTCCTAGCTGCTGAGATAAGACAAGTCACAGCTGCAGCATGTAAAGGATCCTGAACAGACTGGGTGACAGTAGCACTGGAGTGTGGAGAGAGCAGGAGTAGAGGGGTTGTGCGCAAAGCCCTGCACCTCTGGAGGGTTGAAACCCTGTGGGTTTCTTCCCATCAGGCCAGGTTGCAGAGAACCGGCACGTGGAGAGGCAGGATGCAACATGGTAGACAGACGTTACCCTCGCAGTGTCCAGCGAAGGTAAATGAAAATGCTGATACCTCCAAAATGGGAATATATTTTTTTCATTGCTAACTATTTGATGCTGCTGTTTGCAGAGTGTGTGCAACTGCCTACATCCTTTTTTCTGTACTGATGAAGGAGGTGCCCAATATAAAACGCTATTTAGGATTTAATAGAATAATTAAGTCGGCAAAGCCTTACCAGTTTGTCCTGATCACAAAATGCTTTTTTTAAGCTTCTGTCTCCTTTTCTCCCAACTTGCACTAACATCTCCAGCCCAGGAAGACTTACTGTGATTTTGATAATTGATTTGCTGCTCTTCCTGTCCTGTACCTAATTGGAGATTAGTTTTAGCAAGCTAATTCACTGAGCATATTGACACATGCACCCAGATGCTCCTAGGGAGCTCCGATCTCCCTGGGGTTGGCGAGTGGTCTTCCTAATATTTGCATGTAACCCGGGGGTTCTGCTGTTGCTCTGCACACATGAGCAATCGGTATTAGGTGGCATCAGAGAATTCGGGCTTGTGTGCTTTTAGAATAAAGGAATAAGTAGACTTTTTTTTTTCCTAGCTGAGTAAAAAGGCTGTCCTTTGCAAGTAATCTTCCTTCACTGTGGGATAACTAATAAGATGTGCTGAGAGTTTGGAGGACTCAAGATCTCTTCCTTGTTCTACTGCAAAAACTTTGTGCCTTGGTTGAATCGTTGAGTCTGTGTCACAGGCACATTTTTGTTGCTGTTTTCATGTTTTACAATGTAGCAGGTCTTAATTTTATTGTTCATTGGAACCTGAATAGTCTTGGCCAAGAAAATGCTGCTACTGGCAGAGAAAATACTACTTAATCTATTTATTTGGATTCAGACCTTGGTATATTTTTTTATTCATGCTCCTTAGTCAATATCTGGGATTTTGTTTGTTTGTTTCTTTAATCTGACCTCCTTCTGAATTTGTGATATACTCTTGTGTCAACACACTACAGAATTAACCACAGACCAGTGTCAGACCTATTTACCTTTTAAGGCTCTTCAGTAAATTGCTTAACTTTTCAAGTCTGGGGCAGATTATCTAGCACTATTTGAAAACTTTTAAAATGTAAGACAAATCCCATGATTTATGTGTTCAGAAGATACTGGCAAGTGTTCTGTGAAATAGCTTTTTGTTAGTATCTGAATTACTTTCCTTCGTAGTAAATTTGTCCCCCCCCCAGTATGCTTGTATATATATATATATATATGTATATATAT
>NW_010210241.1:0-4231 GCF_000695765.1 Mesitornis unicolor
TATATATATAAATAAAAAGTATACACAACACTAAAACTATTAAACATGTGGGTATTTAAGACCCATCCACCTTTTTGTTTGTATGGTGACGGGCTTTATTTGCAGGCCCAGGTTGTTACTTTTTGTGCTGTTTGAGGATGCCAATGTTGCCTGTATTTATGATATTGTCACCATGTTTTCTGAAACTTCATACTTACCATGTTTACAAAAATTTGTTTGCTGTACATAGACTTTTTACAGTAATGTGCTTTGCACAATCAGTGTGGCTTCTGTCTGTAAATTGTTAATGGTCTGTACTACTATGATTTTGAAAACCCTCTGCTGAAAATGTTAATGGTTATTTAACTTAATGAATGGTTTTGAGTTTCCTAAATCTTGTCATTTAGATCTAATACTAAATCCTAAATTTGGTTGTACTTACTGCTTATTCATACTAAGACCAAAATGGAAGTTAATGAAAACACTTAATTTTGAACTTTTTCTAACAAGTGCCAAAATTATTGCTATAGTTTTTGCAGTTTATTCATAATGACAAATGCTGGCAAGTTTCTGGACCTACATAAAAGTGAATGGCAAAAACAAAGAAAGTTTGTGTGCATTTTGACCACGTAGGTGCTACTCTGTCCTTTGCTTCCGATTGTTCTGAACACTGGTAATTTTAAGAATTGTTGCACTTGGCAAATGAGTCTTGCCATTAACCTTCACATACACTGCCAAGTGCAGGGGTTTGGTGCTTAGTTAACTTACCCTTATTGCAGTGCTTCTTGTGAATAGCTAATGCTTCTGAACTGGAACTGTACATTTTGTATTTTAAAGCTTCTGTAAAAGTAAAATATTTGCTTTATTAAAGATATACATTTAATAGGTCATACCTGTTTAAAATATGCACCTTGCTGAAAAAGAGCAGCACCTTAAACTGTAACTTTGGTTTGTAAACAAAGAACTTATTTCATTAATACGGGATTATTTAACAGTTTGAACATTGTCAACCGCCTACTTACTACTTACATCATATAAAAATGACCTTTATGCAATGTATGACCTGAAGCATCTTTAAGGCTGCTTTTTCAAGTAGATGGTACTGAAGAACGTGATCCAGAAAGGGCTGTAGCAGTGTCTCTGAACTAGCAGTGCAAATGACTACTGTCAAACCCAAGTTACTTTAATTGTTAGCAATCACAGAGTAAATCGTTTTGATGGTAGTGATCGAAAAGTAAACTTCCCCCTGTTCTGGCAGAACTATTATCACAGCCATTAGTTTAGCATATGTTAATTAAGCCACTGAAATGCACTGAGGTGTACAAGTAAGCTTTACAATTTCTGGGTAAAAGTACATGAGTACAGAGCTGACCATAAATGCTGACACATACCCAGGAAGCTTACGAATCCATTTTGATTATGCAAGGATTTACTTGTTTACAGAGTCTGCAGTACAGAGCATTTCAAGCAAAAAGGAAGTCTTGACACAACTAGGACAAACACCCAGCCTTCTCTCACTGAAATAAAGGCTCTATTTCTCCCTTGAACTTAATTGCTTTAAGTTATGCAACAGTCACATCTTTTCTAGGAAAGCTAACATTTCTAGTCCACTAAATCACTGAGCTTGCTCCTTTGTTAATGTTACATTAATCCAGAATATACTATAATTTACAAAGAACATCTTTCATTTATTAAACACAATTCCTACAATACAAAACAATCTACTGCATGTGTGTATATGGCAATGTATGACTGACTTTGTCATGCTGGAGGTAGAGAAGTTACCCAATGCTAAATGCTTACCCTATTACACAATCTCAGTCATTAAACAGTTGCAATCTTACTGAAGCAGAAAGAGTCCTCCAAAGGCATGTCTGGTGGTGCTGTCCTGACCACCAGGCAGTTTTCAGAGAATACTGTTGGATTAGCCAAAAAGTAATTGTGGGTTGTTTTCTGGGTAAAAGAAAAGCAAATCTTTTCATAGGAAACAAAAAACTGTATTAAAAAAGATAGTGTCCACTTTGTTTAATTACCGTTTGCCATCTTTCAGGCAACTTCACGATTCCACCTTCAAAAAAGTTCTTATCTTCTTTCTGGAAAAAAACAGTTCCAAGAACAATTTGATATCCTCATCAGCAGTGATGGTTTTACCATTCAAGGTGCTTTGTAAAGAACGAAACAAGTGGCAGTCTGATAGTGCCAGTTCTGGTGAATATGGTGGATGTGGTAACACATCCCATCCAAGCTGCAACAATTTTTGACAAGTGACCAAACTTGTATGTGGTCTGGTGTTATCATGGAGAAACAAGCATCTCTGCAATTCACCAATTCTGGACACCTCTGTTTGATGGCATCATTTAATTTATCCAGCCGATGACAGTACACATCTGAATTAATGGTCTGGTTCCTTGACAGCAATGCAAAATAGACGATACCTGTGAAATCCCACCAGAGTGACAGCAGAACCTTGCTTTGGTGAAGATCTGCTTTTTAAGTGCCTTGAGCTGGGTTATCATCACACTTGCTCCACAATCTTTTTTGTTTGTGTATGATACATTTCTCATTTCCTGTTATCATGTTTCGAAAAGGGATCATTTTCTTCACGTTTCAAGAGAGAACTGCAGATCTCAATGCGCTTAGATGGATTTCTTTGAGCTCGCAGTACCCAAATATTGAGCTTCCTAACGTATCCAAGTTGCTTTAAATGGTTTTCAACACTCGATTTTGATATGTTAAGA
The DNA here is from genome assembly GCF_000695765.1 of Mesitornis unicolor. Classification (NCBI taxonomy): domain Eukaryota; kingdom Metazoa; phylum Chordata; class Aves; order Mesitornithiformes; family Mesitornithidae; genus Mesitornis; species Mesitornis unicolor. Next base: position 2,718 of record NW_010210241.1, read on the forward strand.
TTATCTGCAATCTCCCGTGTTGTTAAACGCTGATTGGATTCGATCAGTGCCTTTATTTTGTCATTATCAACTTCAATTGGCCTTCCTGAGCGTGGTGCATCTTTAACGTCAAAATCTCCAGACCGAAATTTAGCAAACCAATTCTGACACTGCCGTAGTTTCAAGGCATCTTCACCATATACATCACATAACTTTTTATGAGCTTGCACAGCGTTTTTTCCTTTTCGGAAGTAATAAAGCAAAATATGGCGAAAATGTTCTTTTTGATTTTCCATTTTGAAATCAACGCCAAATAAACAATTGTTAATGAAACTGTGTACTTTTCCTAAAACAAGCTTGAACTGTCAGCTGTCAAGTTACATAATGAATTTGTGGTTTCAAATGAAGTTAGCTACATTTCAAGACGTGTATGTCCATTTATTAAAAAAAAGCAACACAATTACTTTTTGGCCAACTCAATACATGGGGTTTTTCAGAGGGAAAAAGGAAGTGTGAGAAATAATTATCACCCTTAATTACTACTTACAGTAATAACTAGCCTAATACTACATCAAAAACTACATTCACGTTTTTAATGTAAAAGTGCAGATGACTTTTTACCTGCCTTCCAAGACCACACCTTCTCAGCTCTCAAAGTGAAACTCTAAACTAAGTATTTCTACAGATTCTCAAAGCATCATTGCTCGTGTCCAGGTAGGTGCAGTCAGTCCACAGTCTTCTGCGTGCTGGGTGGCGTTGCATCAGCAATTGTAGCTAAATAAATGAGGTTTCTATGCAGGATATGCTGGTACCTACAACAGGAAGAAACACATTATCTCTGGAAAGTATTCTTTTTTTGCAAACTACTCACACTTTAATAATCACTTTTGTGATCTAATCAGTATTTGTTGTTAGGGAAAGAAACAGCAAACTGAAAAAAAAAATAAAATCAGGGGAAACACCTCCATATGCTGTTTTCGTTCTAAAGCTCAGTATACTGCGCTGGACGGGCACTCTTAACCAAGTACCTCCTGCTTACCAACTCTTGACAGTAACCGTGCACGTTAAGATCTTCGTATGGTCACTACTGAAAAGCTGCAGAGCTGCAGGGCTGGTCAGAGCACAGGACCCGCATGCCCCCAGGCGCAGCAGCCGCTGCCAGCCCGTGTCGTGCAGGTCCTGTGCACTGCAGCAGAGCTGGGAGCTGCCCTCAGTGCGTTACACAGGGCAGGGGATGCAAGGCCTGCCCAGCAGAGCTAGCTTCATAATAATACACAACAGAAAGCTGGACAAAAAGGAGAAGGCATCACATTTATCCCACACAGCGGTATTTCTGCTGTACAGATCTGCGTAAATGATTTTTGGGAAGCCCGTCAGAACGCACAACCACGTTTTCCTAACGGCAGGAGAGCTCTGAAAAGCAGGAACCGCGCTTCACCCTCGGCAGGAATCTGGGGACTCTGAAGCTCCTGGGCTTCCCCGTCGGCCCAGAGGCCGCAGCGCGAGGCCAAGCAGGGTCAACGTCGTCCCGCCCG
>NW_010210242.1:0-1687 GCF_000695765.1 Mesitornis unicolor
GCCGTGCAGCCCCGGTGCCCCGCAGATGCCCGCCTGGTGCCGGGAGCGACCGTGCTACCGCCTCACAGCTGCGTCGCTCCTGGCAATGCCTCTCTGCCCGTTGCTCGGGGCAGGGAGTTGAGGATTAATCTGCTATTCATTGAACACCTGCTTAAAATCACGCTCAAGGTGTGGTTTAACCTTGTCCGAAGTTCTGTACCTCGGTTCTTATCTTTCTTTCCTAGCCCCGAGACGCTGGTTCTGCCACTTCTGCTTCTGCCGAAGTGCTCTGGTGATGCGCAGGCTCCCTTTTGAAAAAAATCTCTTCTCTTAAGCTGCGTAGAGTTTGTCCTGCAGTCATTTTTGGAGGTTTCAGCCTCAAGAGGTTGAGGTGATGTGGGGCGCTCGGTCTCAGCGAGCATTCCTGAGGCTGAAATAGCTCGAGTATTTGATGATGAATCCATATTGGCCCCTTTTCCTTGAGCATAAGCTGCAAGGAGCTCAGCAGCAACGGCATTTAGGTCAGTGCTCTGCTTCAGTTACATCACGAAGGCTGTCAGCATAAGCATGGACCAAGCCAGCCTGGTCCCCGGGGCTGGAGGATGGAATGAGTCAGGAAATTGTTTTAGTGATAGTACGAAAACTGCCTTCTCTCTCATTGCCTGCCTCTGCTTTGCTGACACCATACTCGGTTGCATATTTAAAAAGCGTTAAGCATTGTATGATTTACATCACTAAATAATCTGTTTGTATGATGTCTCCGTTGTAAGCTATGGAATTTAGTTTTTGTGGTGGTTATTCTTCCTTTGATTTGCACAGCAGTGTTTGAAGATGGAATTAATGTCTGAGAGTGTTTTAGTATATTGGAGGAAATTGTTTGCCTGACTGGAGAAAGACTGCAATGACATTTGGTGATAATTTTGTGAGGAGTACGTTTTAAATTGATCTTGGGGTTTGATCCATTAGTGCTTTCATTGAGAATGTGTTTTTTTCTGTGTACTTTCATCAGGAGCATAAAGCACTTTTAGGTATGTGAATAGGAGAGGGAACTGACTTACCTCTACAGCCATCGAGACTGGTGTTTCTGCATACGTAGCACAACAAATGCAGTGTGTGTTGTTTCATATCTCAGTTGGTGTAGTTGACTTAAAACTGGTCAGATAATGCAATATGTTGATTTATGTTGTTAAGTAGTTTCACTCGATAGTTGTATTTATGCAATGATTTTCCTCATGGTATTTTAGGACTATGGTATTTTAGGACTATTTTAGGAGTATTGTGGTTTAAGCCTTATTAATAATCATGTATGGTTAAAATGCAGTGTTTGGATGTATGAAAATTAATATTCTCTGTTTGTTAATTTCAATAGTAAGTTTTAAACTTGATTTTATTGTAGTTTAAGTTTTTAGTTTTCCCAGGGGTGACTAGGGTTCATTGTTTTGGACTTCCACCAGGCATAAGCTTTTGTTTCAAGTGTATGCTGCCTAACAGATGATGTGGTAAAAGCTGTTTGCTTGTGTGTGTGTTTGTGCTCCAGAATGATTAAGTAGACTTTTTTTCCTGCTTGTCAGTATGGACTGACTCTGAAAAAGCTCCAGTGTTCTGATCAGGTAGAATTCATGACTTGATGCTGCTAAGATATTTAAAGCTACATAATGCTTCCATTTTCTGTTTTGTTTACTGCCCCCCCCTGCTCCCCCTCCCCCCC
>NW_010210242.1:1718-21257 GCF_000695765.1 Mesitornis unicolor
GCTTTGTTGGTAAGTTAACTTATATTTCAGGCACTTTCTATATGCTGTTAAGCACCACAATATAATTTACTGGTATTCCTCCATTCAACTTGAATAAAAGAAAGCTTAGCGAGAAAAGAATCCAGACCTGAGCTTTAACATGTGCTTGAGGAAGAGAATTTGCAGATTGGCAAAGGCAAGAAACTGAGGTTTTTTCAACTCACAATACAATAGAACTTCATTTGGCCTGAACAGAGCAGTCCTAAAATAATAATTACTACATGATGGAAACTCCAGAGTCTCCAGAAATTGGTTTGGCTGTTCCAAATGTGGACTGGTAGTGACTTTGGGATCTAGTTAAATTTGCTATTTGCTCAAACATTTTCTCTGGCACGTTGTGTCTAGTATGACTAGATTTGGTTTAGATTGAACTAACAATGTATGAGCACATGTCTTTTTTCTTTGTTTTTTAAACTTCTTTTAGTTAACAGAGTAGAAGGGTTTTCTGATACAATTTTTGAAGCTGCTTTGGTTCAGGTGAGTGTACTACATATCTGATTAAACTTTGTGAATCAGGCTAGCCTCTTGTTGCACTATGTTTTTAAGCATAATTTGCTCACTTTGTGATTACACCTGCAGTAACTACTTTAAAATAATTTCAGTATTAATTCACTTTATTGTAGTATTTCTAAAAGGCATACCTGGAATGGACACTTTCCAGACTGAAGCATCTTGGCGTGTGCATTGAACATATAGTGTAGCAGGAAAAAAAACCCTGTTTTCTTTGTCTGTTAGTATATTCCGATATGGAGGAGAAAAAGTAATTGTATTGAGGCTCCCACCCCCCCCCCCATGATGAATTCTAAACTGAGTGGGGTTTTAGGCTTGATATATATGTTGTTTTCAAAGAGTAACATACCTGTACCAGGAATAATTATCTAGAGAATAATTATGAATGTTGAGGAAATAATATTCAGGGCATATATTTAGAAGATTGTACTCAGGCTGAGAACATATGCTATTCATGTGTGTCTTCTAAAAATATTTTCACATGCAAATTACACACCCCTTGGCTGCTTACTTCGAACCAGATTGTCACTACATGATAGGCCCTAAGAAATGAAATGTGGAGTGGGAGGTACCAACTCAAAACTTCTGCTCTGAAGGTTTTTTCCCTCAGGTTTTATGTTTGCTGGGCATTCCTTCATCTTTTCCAAAAAATAACAAAAGAACATTAAATTTCTCAAACTTGTCAAGTGCCATTTTGGAAATGTAGAAAGAATACAGTAACTAATTAATTATATGTATACCTCTGTTTCTGTTTAATGCTTAGATACGTTACTAATATTCTGTCACTAAATATATACCACAAGAAAGCTTACAGTCACAATCTCAACTTTGATAATTTTTCTGTATATAAGTCAAGATTACTGTGATTGTAAACTTTCATAACTAATTTTAAGTCCACAAACTAATAACATAACTGATTTTAATATGTACATACATGTAGTATCCGTTGGCTATTGCATCATAGTATTTTAACCGGGGAGAGGGAGATCTGTTTTGAGACAGAAGTTATAAAATCAGTAGCTAAAACATGAGGCCAGATTCTTTTTTGTCAACCTCTACCTGTTAAAATCCCTTTTTTCTGAGGTAAAAACCTATTATAAGATATTTTCATTACTTTTTCCCCCCTATGTTTCTGAAAATGAATGCTTTGCAATTTATTCGCTCTTCCCTCAGACAAGGTGCCAGAACAGTGAGTTGTTACTTGTTAGTCAGGTATTGGGCTTCCTGTCTCAACTAGAATGCCAAATATGGTACAGGGTTTCATAAATGTGGAAATGCAATCAGTTTTGCTGCAAATGGGTATTCTGTAGTAAAATTTTACTTTCTCAGATGCAGAGGCAATATATTTTTGTATTTAAAGGGAACTTAAGTATTTAGTTGCATCAATTATTCAGCTTCATTAATCAGAAAAATATTGACATTTCTTGAAAAAACTATAAAAATAAAGATATCCAATATGGAGATTTTGCTGGTGAACATATTCTTTCAGTGTTTGGGATCCATCTGATCTCTCATTTTTGGCTTTAGGATTGCTTGCTTGATTCCTGTCTCTCGCTGTTTCCTACCTGCATCTTTCAAACATGTCCCTTTCATGAGGGTGCGGCTGATGCATGTGCACCACCATCGGACCTATCTTCTGCCACTTACACACTGGCAGAAAGTTTGCTGAGAGGTTTAAATGTAACTCTTTTTTGTAGATAATTAAGAGTAAAATTCTTGGAGTACCCTGTACTTTAAGTGCTAATGTATCAGGTCAAATAGGGACAGGCCCTTCATGCAACCTAGCATACGCCCATGGCTATCAATGAATGCTTTGGGAAAGCATGTAAATAAGGTCTTGAACTGTATAATTTCAAAGGTTTTCAGTGTATTTTTTTAAAAATGCCTTTCAGATGGGCCTAAGAGCAAGGTTATCAAAGCCGCTAAAGTCAACTCCTTTCTTTCTACATATACTGCTGCTGTTTATTTCCTGTTGCTGTCATTACCACTTAGAGCATTTTTATAGTTTACAGTAGTGTCCACAGTAAACAAAAATGACTATGAAATCCTAATAAAATTAACAACGTAAACCAAAATACTATGTTCTCTTTCTTTAAGTTCTCTTTCATACTATGTTCTCTTTTATTTTAATTAATTTGTATTAACACCTGAAGTTATTTACAATAGCAGGTAATAAATGTTTGAATAAAACTATTTTTTTAGAAGATTAGTTTTTCTTTTCTATCTAGTTACTATGGCAGAAATAATGTGTAGTCACACAGCATAGATAAAGTGTTAGTGTGTTTCATGCTTCAGAACAGAGGGACATTACTGAATTAATAGAAGGGAAATTTCTTTTGTAATTCAGCTTGTGTTGTTGGGTAATCATGGTTATCGCTTCTTCATGCATAAAAGAAAAGGTGTAAACTTGAATACAAATCCAAAATGAAGATCCTTATCAGAGCAAAATTAAAGGAACCAAATAAAACCACAATACTAAAGCAGAGGTTCCCAAACCTACTCTGCTGAAGTTCAGTCACTGGCATTGACTATTTAAAGACTGTTGGTGCCAATGGTGTTAATTTCCTTGATTTTATAGGTGTTTCAGAGCAGGACCTCTGTCCTACGTTCATCAACCCATGTTGTTTATCAACTCCTGAAATCAGGACCCAACTTTGAGCTTCCTGCTTCACTTACTGGTTTGTCACCCTCTACTTCACCACTCATGTACAGCAGGCCCACTTCCAAAACTGCTCTCAAAACCAGTACCTGCTTAAAAGATGTTTAAAGTGAAATTAAAGTGTTGCACTGGTTAGAGAGGTAGCTGGGAAGTCCTATAATGTGCCATGCTTAGGAACATTGTATGGCAAGTAACTGGTCCCACAAACCCTTCTGCAGATAAGTAATCCTATCAAAGGCAGTTGAGTGCATTTGATTAAGGATTACATGCGATTAGTGGTCTGCAAGGTTAAGAGTGTGACCTGTATCGTTAATGAGTGTTCACGTATTAATGCTGCTTTGAGCAGGAGGGTGAACTAGATGTTCCAACCAATGGTTTTATGATTATCACACTTGTATTATGCAAATAGATATTTCATTTATTAAAACACTTTAAGTAAACTAAGCTCTAGCAAATCACTGCAATTATTTTACATATTGCATCATGTTGCAGCATGCAGGTGCAAATTTGACCCAAATTTAAGATTTAAAACAGTAAGAGAAATACACCCATGCATTTTTGTCTATAGCATCGACATTCTTATTATACAGTTTTATATCAGATTGAATTCCCTGTACAGGAGTTTCTTTCTAGGATACAGTTGACTCGGTTCCAGTTCTAGAACTAGTCCAGAGTAGAGTGCTCAAGTATTTGATGCTTTATGTGCAGTTGAGTTGTGTGAATGGGCTTAAGCTCACTCTGCCAAATTAAAGTCCTGCTAGCATTGAGACTATAGTAACAAAGCCATCAGTGCAGTTTAGCAGTCTACGAAAGGCTTGATGCCCCAAAAACATTCCGAAGCAAGGACTCAGACTGTTTGAGGACATTCTTATATATAAAAAATCCAAACGAAACAAAAAACAAACACACCCCCCCCCAAGAAAAAAACAACCACCAACCCAAAAAAACCCCAAAACCCCCAAGAAACAAAACACAAAACCCAAAACCCCACCACTTTAAAAAAAAAACAAACCTCAACACCCTCACCCCCAGTTAGAATATACTATAGATTCTGAACATATGTAGATGTTGAAACACAACTGGTTGAGTTTAATTAACAGTACATGTTAAGTGAATATTAAGATGTCAAATATGTGAATTAACCACAGTAACAGAATTGGTGCCGTGTCTTATTGGTAGGAGCATATTTCAGGGAAATATTTGGTTATTTCTATGCTTTTATTTAAAAAGAAAAGGAGGTTGGTAACATAGTGATATGTTAAGGACTTTACAGGTCTCCTAAACTTTTAGGGAGTATAGAAAACAATTAAAAGGAGTAAGAGGTGCAAGGAAGCAGCTTCTTTATGCTACTTTCCACCACAAAGATGTTGTGGACATTTTATTCTTTTCAAATAAAAGGACATTGTTGATGGGACATTAGCTGATTATCAGATTAGAGAATCAAAAGATTGAATGCTAGAATAAGTGCTAAAGACCCTTAAGTCATGAGGACTCATGGGATTCATTCATTCAGCGGTTCTAAAGGATGAAGTGGCTGATTTGCTAAGAAGAATGCATCTCCTTAGGTTGAGATGCTGTGCCAGAAGATCGGTAGCTATCAACTGTTGTATGTACCATACGTTTAAACTGAACACAAGGAACAGATCTGAAATTTCCAGACCAAGGACTTCTATTTTAATGCCATGTAAGAAGATTTGAATACTAAATGGATGGCCAAGTAGCTCTGTGAGCACGAGGTCTAACAGTACCTAGTTTCCTACGTAGTTGTATTTTAGAGGTAACAAAAAGTACCAGCTGCAGCTGAGGTATTTACATATGTGTTTGTTTTCTAATAACATGGGCACATGCTGCAGCCTTTCCTTCAGTTTGGGCAGTTTGTGGCTTGGTCTTCTCTATCCACCAGCCCAGTATTTGGAATTCTGAAATCTCTAAATTCTTATTAAACTGTAAATGACTTTTGAATCTTCCTCTTTGACAAAAGTGTTTCAGATCAGGTAGTGGATTCAAAAGTTAGAAAGGGTCAGGCATAACCTAGGCAGACATATTAAACAGCATTAGTATCTTCTGCATTAGCTGTCTAAACAATTATCTAAGTTGGTTCTGTTAGTGGAAAAGAGAGAAGCACACACACATGTGTATTCGTATTCTCACGTGCCATGTGCAGTTCATCCCACATTAAATTTACAATGTAGGGCCTCTGGCAAGAAATTGTAACTCAAGCAATTTTGGTGTGGCTCTACAAGCACTGATTTTTGGTGCAAGTATGGGGATAGTGAACTGTGATGCAGAGATGGAAATGAAAGGTGAAGCAGCCCAAGAATACTCTATACTGCTTTCAGTGGCAAAGCTGTGATCTACCTTGTAATTTACACTTAGGTGACAACAGTGGTTTCTGAAGTGCTGACATTTATAGGTGCAATCAGCCACATGCTCTTGTTTCCTCGTTTTCTCTCCTGCTGTATTAGCACAGTCATTCGTGTCATCATGCAGTGACTTGGATCAGAAAATTGATCCTGACTTCAAGAAAAGTCTATGACCAGCAGCAATTTTTACTCCAAGGTAGTTCCTCAGTATGGCACAGCGAGTGGCTCCACCAGCAGGTACTTCTGCACAGATGAGGTGGTGGCACAAGGATGAGAATAAGCAGCGAGAGGGTCCTCTCTGTGTGAATCAGCACTTTTACCAAAATATATGTTCATCAAATTATGCCTCTAGAATCTGTCTCAGAAGTGATCAATCTTGTCCTCAAATAAGCATCCAAAGTGAAATACTATATACATTCTGTAAAATGAGAGAAAGTTGTGAGGAACTTTAGGGCAGTGATTTAAGGCTGGATATATTAGCATCACAATGGCAGATGTCATTCAGTATTTGCAGTTACAAAATAATTCACAGTGGACGGAATAACTTGAACTATTTGAAGATCATTCTAAATCACAAGTAAATGTTTTGCAAAAATACAGATATCATTATTGATGTCCTTGTGCAAACTTCTTTGCAGTGTGCCCACTGTAAAAGAAACAGCCCTAAAATTTATTGAAATAGTGCTCCACAGTAGCATAAAATGAAAGTTCTCTACCTGGACATTTCTGCTTTAATGAACTTTCCATCTGGTTTAATTAACTCCTTTATACTTTATCGATCAGCGCATGTGCATATGCATATCCTCTGTGTGTTTTTAAATGCTATTGATAAATAACAAGTTCTTGTAAATTAAGTAAAGTCTTTTCAGTAAGTTTACACAAAATAAAGCCTCTGCATTTCTTCCTTTCAGTTCAATTTCTTGAGATTATCTGTAAATTTTCAATAATGGCAATACATTAATTCTGCCATTTGGAGGAGCTTGTGCCACAGAATAACGATCTGAAGAAAGCTCGTGTGCAAGGAAGAGTCTTCATTTGGGAGATGGTACTGATGCAGCTGAGAGGTGCTTTGTCAAGTTCTGGTAAGTGCTTTTTTTTTGTTTGGGTTTTTTCAGTCATACTTCCTTGGTTTTTGGTAGGCTAGCATTTAATTTAAATTAGCTTACATGCAGTGTCATGTCAGAGCCTGTCAGCCTCTGTGTTGATCATCTGAGACAGTATCTTGAAAAGTAAAGGCACATGTAGTAGCACCCATATTTGCAAGATGTGCAGAGGGAAATTGTTGTCTAGAAAATTATTTTAGCATAATTTATCATCTCTGGAGTAGCTGTTGAGGATGGAGACGATGGTGATCATAATGACACAGTTCCCTTTTGCTACGAGTTCTTTTTTCAAGTTTTCTTATGCATTTCCTTATTTTCTGAATTTGGTATTTTCCTAAGCCAGAGTTGTTGCTTTGAATGTAAGTTTTAATAACTCTCAAATCATTCAGGGGAAATAAAAAGGAAGGAATGGTCAGGTTTTCACAACTTGGAATATCTTTGAATTTTCTTACTTAACAAAATCAGCTTTGGAATTTTCTTCCAGACAGATTTTTTTATTTCTAAAACTGATTCTTAAATCTTGGCATGCTAACATTGTATCAGGTTTAATTTTGGACAAATGGTTACTGTATGTTGTGTTTATGTTTTCTAGACATCCAATTATTTTTATAACATAATAATGACTTCACAGCAGAAGTTGGTTTATAATAATTTTCTTCACGGGAACTGTGTGCAATGTACATGCACTAAGAAGAGTTAGCAGTAGACCAATAGAGCAATTATGAATATTTAAACAGGTACTTGAATTTCTTTTCCTGTGTTCTTCTTGCAAACTGCAGGGTTTCTCTCACTGGCTGTGGGTTTGGTGTTCCAACCAGGAGTCAAACAAGTGACAGTTTGAAAAAAAAACAACCAACCAAATACCAAATTGCTTCTTACCAGAAAGGTAGAATACAGTTTGTCAGCCTTTTCAGTGGTGCACGCAAATCTAGAACCCTTTTATGGCACCTGTCTGCTTTGTCACTAAATTGCTGGATCACTCGCCTATATAAAAATACAACTTTATAGATGTATATATGATCTGAGAAGCCTTAACAAAACCATTTGTCATTATAAAAATCCTTCATAATTAAAAGTACTAGATTAAAAAAAATAATACTGTTGTATCTTTTGAGTCCAGAAACAGAGACTTCAGTTCTGCATGTTTTTGTGCATGTGCTTAACTGTATATCAATGTCGTCCTGGTATGGCGCTGATCCTTACAAACTTCAGTGACATAGAAAGAACAGTAATATTTTAGTGTAACCCTTTAGTTTTCTTATGCTTAGAGAAAATGTGAAGATACTGTTTTAAATAAACGCTTTATAAATGTAATGGATAATTAAAACCTATAAACTAGTTAAGAAAAGCTTTTGAACTGTTAGTAAGGTACTCTAAACAGGAACAGCACCAGTGAAAATGAGGCTGTTGCTTCAGTGAGCTTCTAAAAGTCCAAATACATTTAAATTAAATAATCACAAAAGATAATTTATTCTGGAGATACTTCTTACATTTTCTGGCTTTACTTTGCACTAGGAATGCAATGAAATGCACCAGTTTGAAAATGCTTTTTTATAAATGCTACAGAATTTTAAAAACTGGGGGCATGATGCATCTGACTATTATTCTGTGAATATATTAAAAATACTCTTAGGCTTAATAGGTTTTCTAGTTGGTGAGAAGGGCTTCTGGCAGTACATGAAGTCACGCTGTTACTGAACACAGTTCCATAAAAGCCAAAGCAGGACAAGAGTAAAACATAAAGCAAATTGAGTATTATTCAAAAATAATGCTTATGATATCTGTAATATGGCTATTGAGAGCTGTGAGTGTATTTTTCTTCTGTATCTTTCAGCAGAACTATTGTGGTTCCTAGCACAACCTCCTGTATGTGGACAAAACTGGGTTTTCCTCAAAGCATAAACAAAGTCCTGTATCTGAGGAGTAAGAAGGTAAAGTATTTGAGATGATGTTATTTCAGTGAGCAGTTAAAAGTCATTTCAATGACTTGTAATGCACACAAATATATAAAAATACCAGATCTCTCATGCATCAAGAAGTCTCAAATGGTTTATATCAGTTTCTGTTCATTGTTTTTCCTTTTTATCTCATGGGTGGAATTTCTGAAAGTGTTCAGCTCTGCTTTCTAAATGTGTTTTCCCTGAAACCAATGAGCTGACCTGAGTGGGAATAAAGGTTGGTTTATCTTTAGTGAGACAAAGTTAAGTCATCACTAAGTGATTTTGAAATCCCATCCTTGAATTACCAGGTCTCTGACTTTCAGTGGGATGAGAATCTCAGAACAGACTGACTAATGGGGACTCCCAAGCTATGGTTGAGATAAATAGCTTCTTTGGAGGAGGAACTTAAAGGTTTCTTCTTGTTAAAATTATGATAATTAAGTAGCAAAGGGTGCAACTAAAACTATAAATATTTTCCACTTAAAATTTGCATTTAAAATAGATATGGCTATATTTGTGAGACGATTTGTTAGTTACAGTTTGAGAATTTTATAGTTATCTAACATTTTAGCAGTACTCTTTCTAAAGAGGACATCTTTACTGGCACAGAACATGGATGTATAGTTCTATTCTCAGCCGTATTTTTATCTTATTTTCCAACACGTAGCTGTAAGTGTTTAGCTACTTCAGCTACTGCAATTTCCATTTTGCAAAGATAGAGATGTCTTTTGGTAATGCATGCATAATTTAAAAGTAACAGCTTCTATACTGGAGTAAGAGTTAGGGGCTCTGTTCAGATCATGGGATTAACTTGGTTTGTTCCCTGCTCCAGCTGGTCCCCAGGGAAAGGGTAGCTCAGTTGTTTGTGTTGAACAGCCCAATGCAGTTTGCCACCTAGAGGTTTGAAGTCACCCAGAACTGGTGCTGCTTTACTTTTATTTCTGTTCTTGGAAAGTACAGTGGTGCAGCAGGGACTGCTACCTCAGTAGTGGCGGCAGGAAACTTGGAGAGGAACTGGGTGTGCAGTGGGAACAGGAACTGTTGTGGCCATCACCAGTAATCTGTCCTAGTTATCGCCCAGGGTCCTCTTTCACTCACTGTTGTGGGGTGGGGAGTGGGGGGAGGTGGAAGATAGTTCTGTAATTGGTAAAAAAAGAATAATAGATTTTCCTATTTAAAAAGCAAAAAGTTTTTCTTCTGCATGTTAGTGTTTCAAAGAGAAAACATTAAAGCTTTGGGGATTTTTTAAGACTTACCCAATTTCAATTATAGACTTGCGTCCTTGCCTTCTTCAAAAACAGAAAGATGCTGTAAAAGATCAGTATTTTGAGATCGAGATCAAGAATAAAAATGCAGAGTATTTAAAGAAAAAAAAAGCTTACAACAAATCAAAGAAATACATGTATTACTTTTAAAAAATATTTAACTTCAATGAATCATCACTATCAATAAGATATTTAGGGTTTTCTGTGTTCAGTTCTGTAGGCAATATAGACTGTGAGAGAATGGGTGCATCTGAAATAGATCATCAGATTTAAGAAAGTAAGCAACTATTCCTGCTAAGTAATTGCTTAAACAAGAATATTACCGTACAAGTGTTTTCATAGTAGTTCTTTAATTAAAGTAAGTGGAAGAAATATCACATGCTTGTAGTTTGTAGTAAGTTGCATGTTTCTTCAGGGGTGATGAAAAATACAGATTTTTTTTTTCTTTTGCCCTAGGATATTCAGTAATCCCTTGAACTCTTGTCATGGATATCCTAAACAATTGGGGGAAAATTTCGGCATCTCTGGAATTTGTAGTGTTATGTAAAATCTGAGTAACATTTACTAAGTGTTCTTGGTAACTAAAAAAAATAAAATGAAATCACATTCAATCTTACAGAAGTGACATCTTTAAAGAGACAGTCCATATCACTGTAGGTATGTATGTGCCGTTAGCACTGTAAAAGCATGGTATCTGAGAATATATAAGCTATGCACATACTTCTCTTTGTGCATAGCATGGTAATGTATTAGTATTTTGGGATATCTTTGTTCTGTTTCTCTTTGGAACACAATTAGCTCCCTCTCCCCTGTCTGAGAGATGTATCTTAACTTGTTCTTGCGGCTTGTGATCCAAGAACATCTGAGAGAGGGCTCATATAGCTGTTAAGCTATACAACGGCAGCAGGACTGGATACCACTTAACAAGCTATGCTGGTTTTGGTTCCCAGCATCATGATGTTCTTTCGAGAACAGGCTCAGAAATTTGTTGGCCTGATCATAAACCTCCAACTTAAATACTGTACTCTTGGATTCCATCATTTCAATGTTGTCATATTGAGCTGGTTGGTTACATTTTTGAAGGAGGAGGCTCTTCTGCCTTATCTTCAATCCAGCTGTGAGAGTTTCAGGGTCTTCCAAGAGAGGATATCTCAGTCTTGACGTGCTCGCCAAGAAGAGATGATGAAGCTTGTGCAGTGCCTTGGGAAATTGTGTATGTTGGGTAGTACAGCTTCCTGGTTGCTTGGTTTATCAACACCCAGTGGCCAGGACAGTTAGCCTGAAGTACTATGTTTCTTCCAAAGGTAGCAGAGGCTGCAGCACAGCAGAAGGAAAGAACTAGAAAGGAGTATTTTCTGGGTTGGGAAGAGCATACATTTTGTTGGGTGACGAATTCCAAGTTATGGAATACCACCTTAGGGGATACAAATACCATACTTGGTATCAAATGAGGACTTCCATCACCACGTCAAAGAGGGATAGTCAGTGACTTGAATGTCATTTTATGCAGAACTGTGAATACAGCAGTCATTTAGAGACCTGGCTTTGGGACTCCAGATACTTCAAAAGGACAAGTGGTTCACTTGAAGACACTCTTAAATTAAGGGGCAAAGTGTTTCATTTTGTAGATAGATGAAGTGCCCTTTGCTTTGGTTTAGAAAAGACCGTGGTTGGAGATGTATCTTATTGCAAAGTTCTACCAGTTGTTTTCATGACTGCTTCTGGAATTGATTTACTCTCTAGCTCATTGATGGTTATGATCATGATTCTTAAAGCAGTGTCTGTCTTGGCACAGCCTTCTGCTTCCAAGCACCAGGTGAGGATGTTTACTTTAGAGTCTGACTTGTTTCTGCTACTGCTTTTTCTCTCCTCTGTTTTCAGAGATGGTGTCTTTCATTGCAGCTTCTTGCAGACTAACTTCCTACTGAACCACTGTATCCTGGAGACATCAGTCGTATATGTTGCCACCTTCCAACTTTGTTTCTCTGACTATTCTTCACACAACAAAGGGTAATGAATAGCATCTTACACCTTTAGGGGCACAACATGGAGCCAGAGGCAAGTATTATGCAGAAGGAATTTCCTAGCCATGTTTTATGTAGCAGAATATATATATCTCCAAGATTAATCTTACCTTAATAATAAAGAAAGGAAGACCTATGAGGATTAGAAAGAGAATCTTGGCTGAGGGGTTTGAGGAAAAAAGCTTTGGAATCTACAGGAAAAATAACAATTTTCCTCCATTTTCCTCCCAAGTCTACTGGAAAAAAGCCCATTGTTAAACAAATTCTGCATGTGTCAAAACGTGCAGTGAAGTTGATTTAAAAGTAATAACTTACAAAATGGCATCCTTCAAGATGCTTTCTGAAAGTAACAAATATTTTAGATGAAGTTACTTTGCTACAGAATTTCATAGCATTGAGAAATTACAGTTTCTATATACTATAGACTTAATTTACTGGCAGGTGCTTAAAGTGCTCTGCTAACTATTTGTAATGAGATAGTCTTTCTATATAGAGGTATCATGGTTTTTAAATATTAAATAAATACAATAATATAAATAAATATTTTCTGTGTGAAAAACATTTATTTATGTCAGGATGCTACTATTGCAAGGATTGTATTGTTGATTTTTATTTTCTTTTTTTTTTGTTCTTGCTGAGACTGACCAACTAGCAAACAAAAAAACTCAACTTTTCAATACCTCTGTTTGCAACACAGATCCATCCATAAGATTAGAACAAGTTTAAGTTATTAAATTTTTCTTTTTTCATATATAACTGATATACTTATCAGTAGTTTCTATGTGCTAGCTAGGTTATGGTTGATATAGTTCTTATTCTTAATGCAGCACACACAGTTCACCTTTGATAAGCAAGTTACTACTGTAGATACTTCACTTTATCCAAAGATTTCTGGGAGTAGAAGTCTTCTTTTTGGGGGAGAGGGATATAGAGAGACAAAAGCATGCTTTCATGCTTCATATAATTTTCCTAGTTTAAAGAACCATAATTGGTACATTTTCTAGACTTGCACATTGTAACTTAAGTGTAAATAAACTACTGAATTTCTGTCCCACATATGTGCATTTATCTTGAGTCTGTTTTGGAAGCTGTTGTAAAAAAACTCATAAGTAAGGAGGAAAACGCATTCTTGCTTTATCAGGTGATTCTGATGTCTCAACTCAGTTTTCTGGGAGATACCACTCATAGTTTCCTAAGGGGAACATACTAGTTGAAAGTTGGGGTTTTTTAGCTCTTTTTTTTTTCTTTAAAGAATCCTTGGGAAAGTAACTAAAGTTTGTTCCTTCAGAAGCAAAAAAGGTTCTTTGTTTGTTTGTTTTTCTGCAGTACAGCCTGAATTTGCAGATGCCTTTTCAAACAGACAAATAAAGTATAGATAGTGGTGGAAGTACTGCTGGGCAGCTGAACTAAAGGGATTTAGGTGGATAACAACTTGGCCGTTATTGTCGAGTCAGAGATAATTTCCAAAGCTGTAGTATGGCTGAGGAGGAATAATTGCTTTTATGTGTATTCTTCAAGCCAAAACACACACTTTGTTTTTACCAAGATTCAAAATTATCACAGCATTGTTGCTGAAAAAGGTTATTTTTAAAAGAAAAGGTATTATGAGAAGAATAGTGACACCTGAGTGTCATGCAGAAAACTCTTGTCAGCTGAACTCCTGACAGAATCTGGCAGAAATTCAAAGTGTGATTTGTCTCTAGTAATTCCATGAACATTTTAAAGGTTGATGATGTTCTGGGAATTACACAGGAGAGATTATTTTTTAAGTTAAGAATTAGCACTCTAAAGCGTTGCCTGCGCTAGGAATATAGCAGCTATCTTGCAATAGGTAAATGGACTGTATCTGAGACACCAAGTTCTTTATCGACGTTTTGCCACTTTATCTGTACTGGCATAATTAAAGTAGCAGCCATCTTTCCCCATAGTGTGAATAGAGCTGTATCAGTATAAAACTGTATATATTGTAGCTTATTTCCACATAGAAGGAAACAACAGAGGAGGACTGGCCCAATTCCAGAAATTGTTTTTAATTATATGGCAGTTGCTATGCCTGTATAAACTGTTTGTACTGGAGACCTTATAGCAGAAGAAAGTGCCTTCATTCTCGTTTATTTGCCCTTATCCATAGAGCCCTGTAAAAGGTTACACCACTTCAGTTTCATAGGTTTGATTTGCTTTTGTGAGCAAACTTGCCCTTTACACAGGCTTATCTCCATCTATGCTAGAGGACATAAACAATGAGTGTTTTGACAATAAAAATGCATCTTCCTTTCTGATACAGGCCTAATCTATTCAGTTGATACTAGAACAAGCACAGTTTACTGTGAACGGTTAAAATATTTCCATCTGGTTGTATACACCAGAGCAGCTTTTCCCTCCCTAAATTGTAGCTTAACTCGATGTGTTCACTATGAAACACAATGTTTTACATACTGTGACCAAACTTTCAATTGCTGTTTTATAGATCAGTGTCTTGCTTCGCTTTTCTGCTGCGTAAATGAATCTTGTCCAGGATGCGTTACCTAAGAGAGAATTAAGAATGTTCAAGTCAGAATATCAGAACTTGAATCACTTGCAAATAAGGATGATCTGCGTGCACTTGTTCTATGAAGATCATTTTGAGCAGATTCAGATGATTCCCGTTATAAAGCTACAGGTGAGAGATCTTGATTCCATATTAAAAGGTAGGAAGGGGATCACAATGGGGAAAAGACTGAAAATCAGTATAACCCTTCTGCTCTAAACCTGGGAGCAGTAAAGAAAAGGACCTAGTCAGAGAGTAACTAGCTGGAACAGAAAGAGCCGAAAGCCCAGGGACTTTGACCATTCAGGGAACATTCACAAGCGTTAATTACCTGTTCTCTGTCCTGTGCTCATCCACTGTTTGTTCCACTCTTTTTCTGTCTATTCTACCTCTTTACTTCTACTTCAGTCCTGCTTACTTCACGTGCTTCCCCCCACCCAATCTTCCCTCCTTACTCTGTGTCTCCATTTTCTCTGCAAGCAAAAGCCACCCCCAGCATAAGACTACTGTTACATTTACTACAATTGTGCTGTGTGTGAACTTTTCCCCCATGCTCTCTTATCTGTTTAGACTGTTGGTTTTTATATAATCGAGAACCTTTTACTGCTCTGTGTTTATGCACTGTCCAGCATAATGGAACTTCAGTTTTCGTTAGTCCTTAGAAGACCTTAAATATAATTAAAAACAATATTCCTTTATCCTGCTTTTTTATAACACTTCTAGGCAAATGACTGCCCTTCATGAGATGAGGTATATGAGATTTAACATAAGAGGAAATTTTCTCTTGCAGTTTTTCTATAGGTGAACTGGTGAAATAGAAGTATAATGTTATTACAGTCTAGCGTTATATGATGTACGTTTCAGAATGAATTTTATATTGACCTTGTTTGCATTGCATTTGCAGTGGTTTGAAAATTGTTGGTTTGTTTACCATGTTTTACAGCTTTTAAATTTGCTTTCTAGAAAGCATTTTGGTAGGTGCGGCTTCCTTCTCCGAAATACATTCTGAAGCCTGAGTGCAAAGCGAGCAGGGTTCTAATGATGGATATGAATGGATATCTTAAGGTAACAATGGATATGGCATCTTCACAAGCAATGGCATTCTGGTAAGAATTTGCATGTAATTTATTAAACAGTACGTGAGAGTTCTTAGTAAAATGTGTGTGTATCTCTGAAGACTTGACTGATTATTTAATGAAAATTTCTTCTAAAATGTGAAAAGTAGGATTGCTCTGTATCATGCAGTATTTTAAATTCTGAAACAGTGTACAACTACTTTAATTAGCAGTGACTTCCTGCCTATAAAACCAGTTACAATATCTTTTTAGAAAAGTAAGCTATTTTACAGAAGTAGGTAGCGGCCATTTATGGCTCACTGTTTGTGAGCCTGTGTCTCTGAATATTTAGAGCTGAGTATTTTGAACTGTCATTTTAAAAAAAACCTAGCTTTTTATTGCACTCAAAGTGCATTATAACTAACCTCAGGTGGCATATTTTACCACTGCACACGTAACTGCTCTAACAGGCATCGCATCCAACTTCACAGGAGATATAGAACATTATGTAATTATTGACAAATTCATCATAGCTGGAAACTTTTAATCCTTGTATATGTTAAAAAAAAAGAAGTATAACTGCAGCATGCTTAGTTATGATACTGGTACTACTTTGTTGGAAGTTTCACACTATTTAAATAATGCACACAATTAGAAATGCAAGTAGAAACACCAGTGGAAATTTTATTGTAACTACAGCATAGTAGAAGTGGTTCCTTTTAATTTAGTCTTTCAAATAGCTTGGGCCAACAATTCTTTAAGCAAAAATTCTTGTTTTCACCAAAACCAATTATCATCTTATCCGTGTATATACTGCCTTGAAATTCACGAAGAATTTGTGCCTCTATTATTCTTCCTACTCTTTGAATCCCACTGATGGTTGGCGTTGCAGTGTAACTGTTCTGGTAACAGCTGGCAGTTCTTAAAGCTGCTTCTTAAGGGTATTTTGAGGTCCTGGGTATCTATACAGGATGTAGTAAAGAGCAGCACAGAAACTGAGCATTCTTGTGATGAACTAGTTTCATAGCTGAGGGAGCTGTTCCAGCAGCATGCTACTTCCAGTGAAATTAGGGTTTTGACAGACCTCTAGAACTCTTAATTTTCTCATGCCATGCTGAAAGCTAGGGTGGCTCAGGAGCTGATTCACAAGCAGATTAGGCATTAATCGATGGACTGTTGGTCAGAAGGGTGGTGGTTAATGGCTGAGAGTGGTAACAGTGTTTGGTCCACTGTGCGCCTGTCAGATGCCTTAGCCCCGTTGAGAGGCAAGGACAAGGAGCTCAGACGCATCATCATGCTGATACAGATATCTCCTGTGGGCACCTGATGGGAGCAGCAAAACTCTACTGTATCCTGGGGAGAGGAGTACCAGCCTGGCCAACAGAATCCAGTTGCACTGCACTCAGTTCCACAGTATAGACATGCACCATAACTTAACAGGTACCTAAGGCACCATTAATTAAAACAGAGTATCATCACTAAGATTTCAGGAGAGGAAGTACAGAGAATGCCTGGTACATGAACTCCTGAGAGGCTGGTGAGCAGACTCCAAAGGCCTGATGTAAATGCACAAGTTAGACATGAAAAGATGAATGTAAGCAGCCTCCTCATGTGAAATTAGATTGGTAAGGAAGTGACTAATAGTGACTTCTGTTTAATATCCCTTTCTGCAACACTCAGCTTTTAATTTTTACTTTGTAGGTGGGTGGGAGATAAAAATTTGGCCCTCAAAGTGCTATGAGCTCATTCCAGTGGTAAAATGCAAAACATAAATCAGGAACTGTAATGTAAAGGCATACTAGGTTCCTCTAGCTGCACTGGACAAGTATATGTGCTAGATACACAAATATAAGCTTAGATACCTGTTTAGATATAAGTAGTTTTTTTAAACTGCTGTGATTCTGTAGTAATAACTTGGGATGAAGAAGTTAGGCTGCTCAACTGTTTTTTTTGCCAGGCTAATCTTTCACACTAGTTCACTGCATGGCAAATGTTTGGTTATTTATTTGCTGTGTTTGTATTTTTAAACCAGCTTTTAGGAGGAAGAAAAGGCAGGGGTGAGCTCTTCTTAGTTTTAAAAATGCTCAAATTCTGAAGGACGACATCAATCAAGAAAAAGCTAGTTTGCCATTTCCATGTCATGGAGGTATCTTATCTGTAGTTGCAGTAGTTATAAAAATCAAGGCTGGAGTGTCTTTTTCTGTTGATCTTTTCTATACTGACTGTACTGATTCGTATTGTTTCAAATAAAAACAGTTAAATAAGTGATTGACTTGATAAAGAGCTGACTGTCATTTAGTGTTTAATTTCTCTTTTGCTAAATCATTTTTGTGATATTAAATTTATTTGTGACACTTTAGTAGGTGGAAGCCTGAGGGGGGAAATGTTATAGTTCTTTCACAATTCATTAATTTGTGGCTGTTTCTGTTATGTTGTTTCCAGACCGAATGACTCATGTTAAATGAACTTGCCAGCCTAAAGGCATGCCCTCAATACTGCAATCCACAGTGAAACTTGATGCCATTACGTATAAAAATGTGGAAGATGCTCATGCCCATTTGAATCCTTGAGAAGTTTTGTGTACATTGGACCTGTGTGCTATCCATATTACTCAGTGTACTTTCTTTCAAAAAGCTGTGTTTTACCATGTCTGGTTGCTTTTTTTACACCATTGATTTGCCGACTTTGTAGGCTACATCTGTCTTGTGAGCGTAAGTTGGAACTGAGAAATGGATTATTTTTCTTTGTTTTTAAATGGCACAGTTTCAGTGTATTCATTTCTGGACTATTTGATGAGAGACTAAAGAAATATCTACTTTGCATTGCCACCTGTGTATTTTTGTAATGATTCAGACAGGTTCAGAAGTGCTTTTATTCGGGAAGTTGATGGCACAGACACTAATTAAAGTGAACCAGTTGGCCTCTGGTTATCTTAGCTCGTGTATTTTGGCTTTCTTACCAATTTAATTTTTTCTGTGAAAGACAAAACACATTTACCTATGACACCACATTGCACAAATTATCACTTATATTACAGAAGCTTCATCCTGGAACACTGAAAGAAGCAGGTCTAAAACTGGCCTGGGGTTCTAGTCCTACAGTTCTTTAGTATCTGTAATACAGAGGCAGATGTGCACTCAGCAACAAGATGACAGGAAGGGTTTTGAAAAGTAAGTGAAGTAAAATTTTTATATTGGTTTAAATCTTTAGGATTTTCTTTTTTTCCATGTGCTATATAATAGTATTAACTGTAAGCCTTCATCGATTTGTATCTCAAAAATATCTACACAGCTCCAGAATTTTTCTTCACTGTGGTTTTTTTGATAGGAGTGAGACAGAATGCTGTGACAGAATAGATACAGCATCATGAGTCAGGTAATTTGGTTTTAAATAATGGTTCTGTTCTACCATGCATAATATGTAGTGCAGGAGTTTATGCCAAAGTGAACAGATACATTCATGTTAGAGTGGTCTTCCCATAAAGTTTTCACTTGACACTTCTCATGACTGTACACTGGGTCCCTCTTCCTCTTCAGGAGGAGGTTGTCGATGCTCACCTAACTACCTCCACTGCTGTAAAGCCGGTCTGTCCATCCCTTGTCTGGTTTGGGCTGCAAGACTATAGACACCTTAAAGAAAACTATGTTAAAAACTAGGTTAAGTTTAGGGGCTGAGTTTTGAGGATCTAATCTGGGTTTCTTGTAAGCATGGACAGGTTTGATGTCAGGCACTGACGGTACTGACCTTTACTTTTCCTGTGGAATCAGTCCTTTTCTCTTGGGTGCTGTTTTCACGCATGGCTGTGCACAGCTCTGCCAGTCGCCCAGCACATGAGTACGTTCAAGTGGTCTTAGTTTCTTCTCAGTGAGATCAATGCTCGAGTCAAACGTCACCCCGGGCCAGCTGGCAGCGATCAGGAAACCGTAGCCGTTAGGAGAGTCAGGGCACCGCCACGGTGACAGCGGCCGGCGGAGGCCAGAACCGCGGCACGGCGGGGCAGGAGGCAAGCGGCCGCTGCCCGGGCCCGGCGGCATTAGGACCCGGGCGGCTCCTC
>NW_010210243.1:0-7197 GCF_000695765.1 Mesitornis unicolor
TATAATTATTTTGTTTTTATTTATAATTTAAATATTTTTATTTATCATTTCTTTCTATTTTGTTTTATATTTTTATTTATAAATTTTATTATATTAATTGATTTAGCCTTTTTTCATGTCATCTGCTCAAAGGAATCCTTGTTATTGATTTTCTTATAGAGTAAGCAGAAAAAGGGTTCTTCATGTATTAGATGTATTAGTCTTGAGGACACGTCTTAGAATATTTTAAATCTTTTTGACGCTGCAATGCCAGCATAGGAAAAATAAGATTATTGTGGGTCTTAAAGTGGGTCTTTTTTTTTTTTTTTTAATGAACTGTCTGGCACTTGTCTCTGGATTTTAAAGTGCTTGTTTAGGAAAGGAGTGTGGCAGAGCTGATTATTAGTGTCATAAAAGGAAGCTTCAGCTTGATGGCAGTCTCATCAGGGAGGCTAAGGAAATTGCATCACTCCAAGCTTAGTGTTTAGGGCTGAAATTTCTGGAATACTTCTTAAAATTCTACTTTCAATTTTCAGGACATACAGAAACAAATGGTAAAGATGGAAGAGATGGTCTCACTGATCCTGTTTTGAACAAAGAACTGGATCTTTCTATTCCTGAAATGGCAAGTGTGCTCTCTAGCATGAGACAACAGAAGATACTGCTCAGTGCCAGGCCATGTTACTGTTAATTTTGTGATGTTTGATGAATAGCACCACAAGCACTGTGAAATCACTTTTTTGAGTTCTAAGGTGATAGGTCTTGGTGAAGCTACTAATGACAATTCTATGCTGGTTTCACTGAATACCAGAGGTCAAATAGTAGCATGAGAGATTGAGAGAAATTGCCAAACAGTGTCACACTAATAGACTGTGTAGTTCTGCATCTTCAGAAACACCTGCCTGCCATACAGCCCTGGATAAATATAGCAATTTTAAAATTGCTTTATAGGACATGTTTAAATATGCATAATTGCTTACAGAACTCAAAAACATATAACCTAATAATAAAAATATTTAGATTATGTTTGCCATAAAAAAACCAAGTTCAAAAAGCTTTTGGGAGTAATTGTGTTTTTTATGAAATAGTGCCACATGGGTCTACACGTGTGCAGCATTATGCAGTTAACTGTGATGCAACGTGGGATATTGTCTATTAAGTCAACAAGATTACAGTTAATTTAATACAACTGACACTGAAATGTTGATACTCATTATTTTGCTTTAATGTATTTTGAGGTGAGTCCGGAAGATTATGGACTAGGAAAAAACTTAGAAGAAATAAAAAAGACACAGAGACGTTGTTTGACAGACTGGAATTTCACTGAGCATTTTCAACCCCATGTTCTTCACCAGGTATCTGTGAACTGACAGTCTTATATATACAGACACCCTCAGAATGCTGTACAAAGAATTAGTAGCAGAGTATGAGGTATTGCATTGCTAGATAATGGATTCAGTTTTATTCCTTCTACATTTTTACCAAAACCCATTGTTCTCTAGCTGTTTTTCAGGTTCTTCTTTCTGTGAAATTTAGTTTGTAGTGGGTTTTTATTTTCTGGTTTGACCAAACTGAAGCTGTTCTTTTTGGTCATGAGTCTTTTAGCTAAATGTGTGATGAAGACAAAATTATCTTGCTTGTCAGTTATGGGACTCATTATCGCAGTATGTGCGAAAGCATACTTTTCAAATACCAGTGCAGTATGTTTTATGGACAAATAGAAAATTTTGTTGTTGTGGTACTTTACCCTTTCAGGGCTACAAGCGTCACTTATAGAAATCTTGCAGGCTAAAGACTAAAACTCATCTTGCAGAAAGACAGAACAACAAATGTGAAAGATTAGTTCAAGTGTACATGGCTTAAGTTGGTAGACATTCTCTTGAGAGGAGTGGATTATTAGTTCCTGTGCTGCCTTGAGCTTCATATGCTGCAGTTCTTATTTGATCCTGATACATGCTATACACCAGTGAAGGAAAGGCTGCTTGGACTTTTTCAGCACCACGTTAGCATCACAACTTTAAAGTCTGGTCATACATTTCAGTACATGAGAAATTCCTTCTTATGCAACACAAATAGCTAATGTTAACTGAACTGTCAATAATCAGTGAATTTAGTCAAAAGATATCAATGGAAAATAACTGCAACAGTTGATAACATTTTATTGTAACAAAAAAATAACACTTTGTAGAAATATTTCCATATTTCCTTATATTATCTGTCACATCTGAACATAATTTTTGCACAAGCTGATATTAAGGTTTTCATTTTACAGACAGTATTTGTTGATATGGGATTATTTAAATTTTACCTCAGTTTCGTAGTTCTTTAATACTAGTTTCAAGGAAGGCGTTCTTCTAGCTATAACTATAAAATAAGTTTCAGCCTGCAGACAATGTAAACGCTGAAAATAAACCAGCAGTGCAGAACAAAGTGTAATAACATAGAACACAGTAAATCTCAGAGATGTGCAGGCCATAGTGTAGCAATTTGAATACCAAGTAAACTTAACCGAGCTAAAACCCAGTACATTTGTTTTCTTTTTACCTGGTATATGATAGCTCTACTTTTATTTACTATTTATTTATTTAAATGTTTTATTATTTAAATTTGTTTTAGTATTTATTTATTTAGCCAAACTTTTTCATTCGTGGTCAGTCTCAGAAGGTGGAGCATAGTGACTGTCTCTTCTCAATATGAACAGTGGTGAAGTTTTAATATCCATCTGCCTGAATGCTTCATATTGCTGGAATCCCAGTGCTTTTCATACATCTTGTAGGATAGTGAAGTTCTGAAGCACATTTTGCTAATAGCTGTGCTGTTTAGCATCTGCACATATGCTACTGTATGCAGGGAGGACGTACCTTTATTTCTTTCCTTTTCAGGTTCTTCATACTGCATCCCAAGAATACAGATATATTGATTCTTTTTATCATACCCAAGATAACTCCTTGCTAATTGTTCTTTACAATCCTATGAGTCAGAATCGCATGTGCCAAGAGACTTGGGATGTTGCATTGCACTCTAATGTTGGATTCAGGTAATTGATTTTCTCTTTCATGCCTCATTCACAGTTATTTTCAATTAAAGCCTGCATGGCTATGCTTGGAACAAAGTTTTGAAATTAAAAGGTATCACGATGTAACATATTTATGAGAAAGCAAGTTATGCAGGTGAAAAACAGTGCTATATCAAAATAATTCTATTGAGATAAAGCTTTTCCAGTTGAGGAGAACCATGCAGTAACTGTGTGTGACTCCTTATCATGAAATATAAAAATAAATATAATAGACACATATACGCAAAGTCATATTAAGGTTATCCACATCAAGAAAACTATGTTGAGAACAATTCAGGTAAGGAATATTAAAAGAAAATTCTATCTAAGAATATAATTATCTGGTTTTTTCAACTATGTTATACATAAATTGGGCAAGTGTCACTGGGAATTTTTTTTGAGAAAAACTAGAAGCCCTTTATTAATATTAGAGGGGTATTTTTCACAGAATACCGTGGTCTTTTAAATTCTTGTCACTGACTGCTTACCAGTTCGAGGTATGCAAGTAGTAGATGTGTCCACTATTAGAGCTTTTGCCAGTGAACCCATTCATTTTGGAATATATTTTTACATTGAAACAGTGATATAAATGATATGGATTCAACTGCTATTCCAAATAATTACTCAAGAACGGAATATATGTCCATGCTGAGCTTTCTTTAACCATGTCTTTCTGGTTCTCTATGGATTAATTTAATTTGATTTAACAACTAGAATTTCAGGCAAATTATCCAATGGACAAGCCCCTCTCCAACTTGTCTGCAAGCATCCCTTTCTAAGTGCAGTGCCTCATTTGTCAGAAGATAGGAATATTTTAATAGCAACTTTTGTTTGTACCTATATATTTGAACAGGTTTGAATGCTAAACAGACAAAGTGTGCCTTGCTGAAGACATATTTTTTATTGTATTTTGTATCTTTCCTGTGAGTCAAGGAACTCTGTGTGAGTCTATCTCAGCTTTCCAGGTACTTGGACTTAAATTATTTTCCATAAAAAGAGGCTGTTGTGATTAGCACTGACTGGGACCAGAGCCAGAAGAGATTTACCAGCAGAAACATAGTTCCTTGAAGAAAACTCTGGCCATTTTATGATTGTTGGGCAAATCCATTAAATGTCTGGTCAATCCATTTTTTGGCATGTAAATAACAGCTGAAATCATACCCAAATGATAGTGAAAGACGGTGTGTTCAAGTAAACCTGGGGCTTGCATTCATATAGACCCAGGCCAGAGGATCAATGGTCTCAAATTCTATTACGCAAGAGTCTATTGGAGCCCAGAGCTGTTTACTTTGCCAGCTATTCTTACTCTTCTTTGGGGCATTGGATGTTAAGTGCCTGATTCGGGTTGCTTAAACATAAACACCTGGTGCCAGTTTATCTGCCTGGTGTATCTGAGATGTCCACACAGGATTGACAGGACATGAGACCCATAGTCTTTTGGAACAGATACTGGAGACCAGGTCACATACCCTAGTGCATCTAACTTGTCACTTTGTGTTTGCATACAGTGAGTAACAGCTCATCCCAATGCATAGTGGTGGTGTGTTGTCTGTAGGAGCAGATAGTGAGGAACCAGACCTTCCTAGAATACTTTGACTGGTCACCTTGAAAGGTCATTGAAATAGCCAATTCAAGGCCAGTTGAAAAATGGGAAGAGCTCTTGATACCTACAAAAAGAAAAAAAAATGTTACTTATTTTGCATCTGAAGAAGGAATGAAGTGATTTCTCTGGTAGATGTATTATAATTCAGTTGAAGATGGAATAGCTATATGCTTCCTCTGTCTTACTCTTCCACGTATGATGGAAACAAGGCTCAGACATTAAAGATAGCCTCTGCTTGAGGTATGCCATGTTTGTTCAATGACAATTGAATTCTGTTTCAAAGCAAATAGGAGTTCCTAGAGAAACTGGCAAGAAAGCTAGCAAAAACGTTTGGCTTTGCTTTTGTTTCATAGAAATACTCAACATCACTGCTATGCGTGCCACTTAGTATTTTTGAAGAGCTATGGGATCTCATTTGGTTCTGTTATGTGGCCTGCCTTTTCTCTGAAAAATAATTGGTGTGATTTCTGACCTTATTCAACCTTTTTGCTAAAGACCATTTCAGATTTCCAGACAAAGTATCATAAATATTTGCTAGTGTATGTTTCCAAGCAACATAACACTTCTGTGGAAGACAGTCTTTAAATACCTGGAGTGCTTCAAGCTGTTGCCTGCCTTCACTTCCAGATCCTGCTGAGTTGCCAGAAACAGGCACCAACCCATTAATTAAGCAATAGCATTACTGATTTCTACCTGTGCATGAAATAAGAGGCTCCTGATGAGTTTAGTAACAACTTATTGATTCTCCTTTTATTAAAATTACTATCATTCTAATTTTAGGGATATATTTAAGAGTCATACTGTCACCACAGGAGAGTTACAAATACTCATCAGACACTGTGCTTGACTGTCTATTTGTTGGGAGTTCTCTACCTGTGTTTACTTGTTACTTCTTTATTGTGACATCTTGTAGATGACAGACCCATTTGGTAGGATTGTTGCATCGTTGCTGTCTGGAATATACTTCTGTTACCTGCTAATCATTTGGGTACGGTGGGTCCTGTTATGGCAAGTTGTCATGCAAAGGGGAAATTAAATTTCTTATGTTGCAGCAGCTTTTGCTCCTGGAGATCCCTTCCTTCTTCTCTATGGTTATCAGGTCCTGTAGTTCATGTAGAACATCCACAAATTCAGGAATTGTGCTGTTTGAAGGGCAGGCAGCAGGAGGCTGTCCATGAAATCCAATGAATGCTACTGTCTAAGGGGATCCAAAGGCAGGTACACATGTACCTGTAGTGATATGCGTGTATAAAGCATTTCAACTCATTAGAATAAGTAGCCACTCTAACAGAAAGCAAAATGAAACTATTCTTTTGCTCAAAGTTAATCTTAATGACATTTGTTTACTGTTTCATAGTAAATGCATTACACAGGTTACTGGAAAAGAATAATCCTTTCTGAGAAATGATTCTGAGTCAGACGTTGGCAGTACTGACATCAGAATACATATTAATAGAATGTGTATTTTTGACTTTGAATGACTGTTTCATTGCCCTAAAATATTTTCCACGCGAATAATCTCTTTTTTATTTATAACGTATATTCAACTTCAAGTTATTCCGGTACTGGCCACTCTAGGTTCCAGCCTAGTTTTGCATTTTGTTTTTATGTCTTGTACACTCTTCTTTAGATACAACCAGTTATCTTGTCCCTACTGAGTATATGATCAACAGTTTTTCCATGCAAGTTTCCCAAAGCAGATTCTACATACATTGCAGGAGCTGGGGGAGTCTAGTGTATCTCTAAGCTGTACATAAAGAGTATACATCTCCAGTCTGTGTAGATAGCCAACACATTGAGTCTCTTGTTTCTACAATGTAATGCTGCAATATGAACTTTAAAGCTTGGTTGTGCCATCTACAGGTTCACAACCAAAACCTGTAATGCATGTAGAGCATTGAGTACTGTTGAATCGTTGTGAACTTAAAAATGCAAAACATTGTGAAGACAAAACAACTGAATCTCACACATCCTTTAAAAACCCTGTTTAGTTTTGCACACATAAAGCTAGGGTAATGCTCCAAATAAGGGGTTGAGTGGCAACTGTGTATAAGACTTCCAGGATTCATCCTGCCTTGGAAGCAGTTGTTCACAATGTTTTAGCAGTGATTTCAGACACCTTTGGTTGATTAGACAATACAACTACCAAATAGCAGCTGCAAACTCTGGATCAGTTTATTATTCAGTGCTCACTTCAACTGTTGATTGTGAATATTCGTAATTTACACCAGGCTACAGTGCTCTGAGTCTCTAATTTGGATTTGGATGACAATTTCCAAGCAACTTTCCTGTCACACCAATAAAGAAGAGCTAGGAATTTAGTAGAATTACACCTCCTCAGTTGCTGAGCAAACAAATGAAGTGTAATCTAAAAGATAATATAAATCAAGAGAAACTAAGAAAATAAGTTATCCTGGTGATAGAACAGTGAGGAGGAGAATTAGTCTTAACCTTTCTTAAACTGAATATCTCTGTTTTCTGACTATCTGGATTTTCTTTGAGAGCAGACATTCTTTGGAAGACAAGTTTCGAATCACAGAATCACAGAACGTTAGGGATT
>NW_010210244.1:0-26639 GCF_000695765.1 Mesitornis unicolor
CGGGGCCAGCCAAGCCCAGCCGGGCAAGGCTAGGGCCACGCAGATCGGGGCTGCGCTGGTCAGGGCTGGTGCCAGAGAGAGGGAGAGGCATGCCCTGCACCGCCCTTAAATACATGAATTCTCAGGGGCGCTGATTGGCTTGGCCCTGGTCAGAGGTGGATCTGGCAAAGGAAAAGGGGGAGCTTTTCAGGTGGCTTCTTAAAGGGCCATCTCCATAGCCCTTCCCCCGTTACCAAAGACACAACCGAAAACCCAATACAGTCCCTTCTGTGGAGAACACCAGAGTGTGTCGGTAGAAGACAGACAAAACTGAGAAATTTTGCAGTGTGCAAAAGAAGTCCTGCAGGTGGTACGCTATAGAATGAAATGGTTTTAGTCCAGAAATGGGTATCTTGTTGCCTCTTTTTATTGTCTATGTTATACTTTTCCCTTAAACTTGCTAGTCATTATTAATGATAATTGATATTAATTCACTCTATCAATTCAAAGTTCAAACTGTAGTATTGGTGAGGCTGTGGGAAAATATCTGATTATGGGGAGAAAAAAATGTGTATGTGAGCTGCTGTTGTAGAGGGAGAAAAACGCTGTCATTCTCATATCCATAAATGCATTTTCTGGTTATCACGTGAATAAGTGTTATAACTACTGAGATCAGTGTGTTTTATATAGTTCATGCGATGAAATCCATCACTGAATGTAGCTGCACAGTGTATGCAATTGCATTATAACAAAAGCAGTACTTCCCGTTTTAAAGGTGTTTTCCTGAGTCATGTTAAAAGAAGGTGAAAATGGACTGTATCTACATAAAAGAGCAATCAACACCTACTTACCAAAGCAGTTTCTAAACAGGGATCTCAACCTATCCCTCCTGTTTGTGTGACAGGTAATTTAGGGTTTAACAAAAGATTGTTCTTGTCTGCAGTACCCTTGAAGTGGTAGCTACAAGTAGCTGTCCCTCTCATGCAATATGGAATAACTCTTTTCTTACAAGAAGGAGGAACACTGCTCTGTTTAAAGATAACTGATAGCTTGCCTCCTTCAAATTGTGAATAATTTCAGGATCCCCATCTTGGCATGCATGGCTGAGCTATTTTCAGGAAGGTGCAAATAGAAGCTATAACTCCCCTGGCACCTCAGGGGTGTAATGGAGGTGTCTGGCAGCATTTCAGTAAAACAATTAGGTTCAGTGAAGAGGATTCCCTCTTAGCATGACTGTCAGTCAAACCATAAGCAGAAGGTGAGAACCTACTACCCAGCCTCGGTAGATCCTGGACAGCAAGTTTCAAGCCCTTGCCAGCTAGCACAGGTGATACATAACTCTAATCCCAACATTTTTTTTGGTTTATAACTTATGCATTGAGAAGCAAGATTGAACACGCTTGAAAATTAGACATCATGTAGAGCCTCTGAGATGGGGCAGAACCTCAGATGTTTCATTGTTCACAGTTCCTAGGAGGGTATGTGTCAAGGGGAGGCAGCTGAGCTCTGGCTGAATGTCTGGAAAGACTTCCAGGATGATTTATTACAAATAAGTTTCAGGGAGAGATCTGAAACAACACACTCTAGGTGGCTTTGGCTTTCCATGTGCGTGGTAACATGATGATTCATAGGCTTTGTACAAATTTGAAAGTAGAAGCACTTGACATTGTCACTTGGGCATCCTCAGCATCCTTAGCTCATTGTGGGGAACGTAACACGTGTTAGAATGACACACCAACACCCACGTGAATGCTTCCTTCAGTAGCCACGACTAGGAGCAATATAACAACGGTCCAGTTCTTACTTTGTTTCAAAGGTTTCATAATAGTATTATTCTGTAAACATAGTGAAATGTACATTCTTTAACTTTCCTTTCTGGTGATTCAAAGCGGTGACAAGTCAAAAGTGTGCATTACGGTGACATTACTGGTGACGGTTCCTTCGGAGCGGGTGCCTGCTTGTACCAGAGAGCACAGCCAGGGCTGTCTGCTGGGGCCTGCCCAGCTGTGCGTGTGCTGCTGCATACTTGGGATGGGGATCCTGAAGTTTAGTAACTTCCATTGCTTAATTACTTAAAGAATGTAACCAAAAAGTGAGGATTATTACATTCCTGATTTAACTTGTGAAATATAATATGCAAGACCATCCTCCTGTTACTTTTTGCGTGGGAGACAGCTTTTCAGATAGAATGTATAGAACAGGACATGAAAATGTGGGATGTCTTGTTCTCCTTTTCATGTTAGAGTGACTTTCCTTAAAAATACCTCTTTTGCATTCCTTGTTGCAGCATTAGAAGTTTTCATCTCCCCTGCAACGTGGAGAGCCTCAGGGCTCTGCACTTCACTAGATTCCTCTGCCAAGGCGCAACAAAGTGGTGAAAATTCAGATATTCTTTCCTTGTGGTTAGATTCCGCCTTTATCTTGGACTCCAGTATTTTTGTTTGCTGTCAGTTGTGGTTGTGCCCTACCTCCCTGTTACACCAAGAGGCTGTGCCTGAGGAGTTATTTGGTTCCACTTTGCTATCTCCTCGTAGTCTCCTGCAGTTGACTCTCAGAACATCGGGTTTTTACCTTCTTGCTCCCTCCTCCCAGGAGTTTGCCATGGCAGCTCTCTTGGGTGTAGATATTCTGCAGCAGCGTCTCCAAAATTCCAGCTAATCTTCATGACTGTAAAGAACTGGTTGGAGGTTCAGGGTCCCAAATCCAGAATATGGTGCTGTTTCATTCCAGGCAGTTACCCATGGATTGTAGAATATGTAACTGGTGTCTTGAAGACGACTTTGTAACAACGCTTTGCATCCTTTAGATCATGGGTAGAGATCACTGAAGGAGGTACCTTTAAGCATGTCCTATGCAGGTCTTTTACTTAATGTTGAGTAGAGGGAAGACAAGCAAGCATAAGGAAAGTAAAGCTTTTGGTTGTAACTTTTTCTGGTTCCTATTTCTTAGGAATTTAAACTTTAAACAAAAAAATTATTCCAGAAGCCCATTTTGGAGCAACTTGTCTGTGGTATATGGGACAATTTCTCTGAGCCCTTTGTTTTTCAGTTAAGATATGCAAATAAATCTTCCTTTTTTAATATGCAGATACCCTAAGATTAGCTGGACTTATTCTGTGGCAGGTATAGTGCTTCACTTTTAATGTGAATTAAGAGCTCAGATGGGTAAAAATAGACCCTTTTTTCCTAGTCCACCCTATAAATTTTCCTGGCTGTATTGTGTGGTAACACGCCTGTTTCCCCCACTATTCTCTATTTCCAAAGTTTGGTTAAGTGCTGGTATAAAGTGAGCACGTTACTGTGTGCAGTTAGGGCTGGCTGGACAGGGGATTTTTTATAAAGTTTGCCAATGCCTGTACAGAAATGTTCAAGGTTTTGGGCAGTGTATCAAGGTGTGCTAAGCTTTGCATTCAGAGGGAGAGGGTGGGTTTCTGCAAGTAACTAACTAATCGGGTTTGTATTTATAATGCTTTACTTCAGAGGAAGTACGCCTGATTTAATAAGCATCTTTCTTTTGTCACATTTAATGTATATTCTGTATGCTTCAGCCATTGAAGTGGAAATTGTGGAAAACTATCATTAAAAATATGGGTCACTTTTAGGTTTATTTTAAAATAGGGGTTTTAAAATTGAAAATGAATATGACTTTATACTTAATGTCATAACTTCATGCCTTACCTCATATAAACTATTTTGGTATGAATAAATCCCATTTATTTGAGGATTTTCATAAGTTTGTTTTTCTTTGTGCCATAGTTACTTATGTTCATGCATGACTGCACCACTGAGGGAATAACAAGTGAAACTGGAGGCTGGGAGATGACTTAAGCTGAGGGATAGGCGTAATAGTTGGGTAGATTTGCTAGAATGATCAGTAGTGATTGGAAGTTGTTATTTAGAAATGAGAGCTGCACTTCCTAATGACCCCTCTGAGGTGAGCAGTTTTGATTAACTGAATATTCATCTGAATATTGAGCAAGATGTTACTATATCATTTCACATCTGCTTGATGCTTTTATTGATGGCTTCATCAGTGTGATGCTAACCATAAAACTCCTTAGAAAAAACTGAAATCTGGGACTTGGGTTCAATATTTTGCAGAAGATGAAGTTTTCATGCAGAAGAGTTCCCCTTGCACTCTGTTTTGCATTCTTCTGTATGCTCGAGGTGAACAAAAGGAATCCCTTGGTTTGTTACAGTGAGGACCTACCTTGCACATCTTAACAGTTAATTCTTTCTTGAGAGCTTGCAGGTGTCTGAACATGTCCCGGGAGTGCTGCATCTGTGGTTCCTGCTTCCCAAGAGGATGACTTAGCAGCCACTGTTTCTCTGCTGTAGCTTCTTTTGTTGCCTGCATGAGGCTTTCAGCTGCAAACTTCAGGGACTGTCAGAACTGCTTGTCTCATGGAAAAATTAAAGTACTATCCAGTAGGAACATGGGAGTCAGTCTGTCTGTGGGAAGGTGTTCCTGCTGGAGCAGGACACTTTGGAGCCGCTGCATACTGTTTCTCGTGCAGTTGAGCTGGTACATGGGTGTCATGTCTGTGTGTATAAATAACACCAGAACAGTCATCTCCAGGTGTGGGACCTGCACTGGTACTGGACACAGACACCAGGCTTCAGTGTCAAGTGGACTGGTTCCACCGTTGCATCTTGATGGTTATAGCCTAAAAGTGTGTGCTGGGGTAGGAGCTCTGCCCCTGAGAGAGCTGAATTAAAAGGGAAACTGTTGTTATCGGTGTGGGTACCAACTCTTGAGGGTCTCCTGGTCTCTTCTATAATTGTGTAATTCATAACTTTATCAGATCCCTACCTACAGGACTGGGAATTCTCTTGTGTGGGAGTGTGCAGAATAACCTTGGGAGGAATTGCAGTAGGTTTTAATTTCTATCTGTTAAGAGAAAATGCAGTAAGAGAAAAATGAGTTACCGTTGTGGTAGCAATTATGACTGCTGGTTTTCTTCACAACTTAAGGGCAGTAAAGTACCCCTCTGCTATACAGGGCAAGCTACGGGTTGTGAAATGACAATGCACTCCCTTATGGCGTTGGTTGTTCTAGGTCAGCATTGATGTGCATTGGATTTCAGCATCTATGAATGTCAGTCTTCCACATCATTAATGTTTGGGTTTATTTTTAGTTTTTCTGGTTGAGTAAACTTAGGGCTTGTGGAGGTGCTATGGACTTCAAATGCCCAGGAGACAGATTTTCTGCAGATGCAATCTTGTGCCTCACTGAAGAATTAAATCTTCTTTGGCAGTGTCGTGACTGTATCAAGTGTTTCTGCTCAGAATTGGTTGCTGGTGAATATCCTTTTGTCCTTAGATGATGAACGCAGTTCCTGCAGACTCTTACACGTGCTGTTGGGTGCAGAGTCCTTGTGGACATCCCACTGAGAGTTAGCAAATAATGATCTTACTGGATGATGCCTGAAGGTACAGGTGTTTTGTTGAGAAGGGGTTAATTAACTGAGTATGTGTCCCTACTTGTTCAGTTGCTGGGCTGTTTGCCAAATTAGATCATGGATCTAAAAATAAAATAGTGTCAGCTGTGTCCATCCCAGTGTCATGAGTCTGAGCTGATTTCTCTTTTGGTAAGCCTACCAAAGCTGGGGTGTGCATGATTCTCCAGTATTGCTTTAATGTTTCCTACCACGGATGCTTGGCTGCACAGTCCCTTCTTAAAAGTTCTCAGGCAACCATGCAAGGGCATAAGATTTTACTTTGTGAAGATGGGAAATGAGACAGTGTGAAGAGAGCTGCGGGGATTTTGCACTGAGTTCATTCTGCAAGCTGGTTTGGTGTGCGCTGGCATCCTGCCTGGGGCCAACTCCTGCATCCTCGGTGTTCCTCTGCCCTTGGTAACAGTGAGCTCAGGAAGGGAATACACTGTGGGAGCTGTGGGGAACCTGCACTGGGTGTTGGGGCTGGGAAACAGGAGAAAACCTCGTTGCAAGGCTTTTAAAAGGTTGCAGGGGAGTAGACAATGAAGAGGATGAAGGAGGTGCCTGCTGATAGGACTGGGACTTTTGTGGGGTGGAGGAGAGACAGGAGACAGGGTTGCTGTGCATGATGAGAGGAGAGCTGTTTGAGACAGGCCCCATAGTTAAAAAGTGAACTTCTGCCCGACTGAACAAATGCTTTCTTCTGTCCTCTGCCTTCTTTCTTCATTCATGTCCATTGCAGCTCATCAGCTCATGCCTAGAGACTCTTTTTTTCCCCAGCTCCATCAGGAGCTCTTCCCCTTGGTGCCCCTCTTCCCGTGAGAGGAGGACGAGCAGCTTGCTGCTGCGGGAGGAGAGCATCTGTGAATAACTTCTAGTCGTGTTCCATTCTGAAAAATCAATACAGCTGGGAGATTTCAATATGCGGCAGTATGCTTGTTTTCATCGACAGCTCACATGAAACCTTTAATTTATGTGCATATTTCCCACAGAAGCTCCCATCTGTTACCTTAGAGTGAGTTTTCTTATGTATAAATAAACTTAATTTGCAGTTCAGAGAACATAAACAGTTATGTATAGGCTCTGTAGCTATCGCAAGGGTTGTCTTCTGCATTAATGTGATGAAATGAAGACTGTCCAAGAATCAGCATTCGTGTTAGAGTAACTCCTGTGGTCAAGGATCAACTGAGATTGAGCATTTCCCTTTAGAGGCATGTTTTCAGTTCTCACAGAAAGGTTTGATTTGAATTCAACCTGTTAAAATGCCTGAAAAAAAAGTTACTGAAGAATCAGAACTTTTTTTAATTACTTTTTTCTGATACTTTAATATACTATATATAACTACCCAACGTTTTCAGAAGAGGAAAAACCGCAGCTTTATAGGCAGCTATATAAAAAATAGGTTGCGCCTTGTTTCGAGTGTAAATTACTGTTAGTGTTTCATAAGTACCTCACTGAAAGCTTCATTGCTGTTGTATTTCTGGATCAGAAGGCAAACAGAGCAAGCCTGAATCAATTCAGATGAGCTGTTTATGAGACGGATCATCGGAGAGGTTTTATTTTGCAGCTTAAATTAAGAATGAGCATTTTAAGAACATGAGTGCAAACTCATCTTCCTTGTCTAGGACCCTAGTTCTTAACCTTTCTATCAGGCCCCACAGATATATAGATACCTATTTCATGACTACAGTTGTGCTTTTCATATGTAATTTAGATTGCAGGTGAAGAGGGCCCATAGCTTTAAAGGTCTTACTGACTTTGCAGTGTCTCATGAAATTTTCAAGTTTTACAAACTTCAAACCAGTATCACACGTTGTGTGTGGGAGGTCACCTCCCTTTGGCTGTCCTCCTTTTACAAAGCTTTCCTGCAGCTTCCTGAAAGATTCTGACAGTATTCTTCTGTTAAGTACCAGTGGGTTTGGACCAGTAACCAGAGGCCTGTGATACTCACCTGGCATGCAGGAAAATGAACTGGGAACCAACTCTACTTATGTTTCAGAAATGGGCATCACCTCTGGGTGAGGGGCAAGGATGGGTGGACTTGTAGAGACCTCACTAGTAGTACTCTGCTTTGTCTAAGTAAGTACTCATTGATTAGCAAGTTGGAGTCTTCCTGCAGAGGAAAAGCCTTGAGTGGTAGATGGAAGACCTTGTGTAAGACCAAGTAGGAACTGGTCCTGATAGGAGAGAGAAAGCACGTCTGATTCCAGGAATTCCACCCAAGTTGAAGAAACAGCAACAGAAAGGCTTCAGTAAATCCCCTTTTCTGATAAATTGCTTCAGTGGGCTATTTCTACAATCAGATCTGCTTTCCCTGGCACTGAAGGTTTATGCAGTAATAGTCCTCGAAGTGTCTTCTGTTCCATTTGGATGGCTCAAAAAAGTCTTATCTATGTAAAAAACCCTAGTCTTTTCTATGTTACTTTTATCAACAGTAGGTCGTATTTTCTCAAGTAATGTAATGGTAAAGACACTACCCTGTTTTACTTACTACTCTGACTTCAGCTGTGCTTGACGAACTGGTAACTCGTGTCAGCTATAATCAGATAATATCCTATTTGCTATACTGCAAACACCCGCACAATCTGAACTAGAAACTAGTTCATTTTGAAAATTTCCTAGGATTGAGAAATAATGGCCCATTTTGCATGAAAGAACAAGTGATGAAAATTAATGTGCAGTGAATTTGTCAAAAAGCATTAATAGGGAAGGAGTGTGTGTGTTGGGAAGCAATTAAACCTGAGCTGATCAAGGAAGTTCACTGTACTGTGAGTGAGATTACCTGCCAAAAATGCCTATGCAGATAAAGTATACGCCGTAGAGAAATATTTCATGTCATAGCCATGACCTTGAGTGATACTTTAAAAGGCTGTTTAATGATAAAACTCCCTAATTTGCACAAGCTGCTCCTGAGTTTTATAAAGATGGCTGGATTTGGAAGTTTTATTGAGAACTAGAAGAGGAGCAACGCAACCAGGTTGAAAAGGTCTCTTTCCAATAGTTTCACTGAACACTCAGGGTTCTGTTGTATAATGAGTGATCTAGATTAAAGTTGCTGACATACAAATAAATGCACCCGGTGAGAAAATCCCAACAGTTCCCTTACTGGTTCTTCTCACACTTCTGTAATGTATTTTACACCTTCTCAAGCAGAGGAGTTTGAGCTTTCTCATAGTGTTTTCTTTACTTGATAAAGAAGTGTGAAGCAGCCTTCTGTAGAGAAATAGGCCAGAGTCACTGGAGGTTCTTTGACATGTTCTCGCAATATTCTAAATTTTCATGACTCTACAAGAAGAACTCCCATCTGATGCCTATTTTAATAAATACAAGCTACACATTTTAATTTTAAATATTGGTTGCTTGCAGAGGAAGTACACAAGCAACTACATAAATATAGCAATGTGGTATTTAAACATCCATCAAAATTCCACCTGGTTCTGCCTAAGATCTTAATGCAGATAATGTGGATGAAAAGATATGAAGACTGCCAGCCTCGAGGCTGTCTCAGTGGGTACTGAACCCATGGCAGTTTTGGTTCTTTGTTCCTTAAGGCTCTGGTTGTAGGATTCTGCAGTATAAACTGGATACCAGTTGGTGGTGAAACGGTCAGCGAGGGAAAGCTCTATCCATTATCTCATGGGGTGTTTTAAAGGAGTTCAAAATTTTTGGGGACCATTAGGTGGATAGGAAATAGCTGTAAATATGTTGCATATTTAAATACTGTTCCTTGAATAGCTTTTGTTTTCTTTCTCTGAACTGCTGTCTAAAAATAGACAGGCAAGTAAGCCACATAATTTTGATCTGAACCCAAATTTGCCATGTTTCGGTTTTCAGTGCAAATTTTTGGCATGATCCTTTGAAGAGTGTTTGGCTACTATACTTGTGCCATGACCGAGGAAAGAGAATTGCTGACAAAGAAAGGCTCATATCTTTGTAGCAAAGGAGCTTATGAAAGTCTGTTTAGGAAATGAGTTTAGAACTTGCCTGTAAACAGCAACCGGATTTTTCCAGTGAAGTTTTGTTTGTTCCTGCGCTCTGCTCCCTACCTTTGAATGAGACATGAGTCAACTGTTAATGCGCTTCTGCTTCTGAGTTCTGAAGATAAAAGAATGGGGGATCATTTGAGTGGCTCAAGGAAAAAGATTTATCTTCCTATTAGATTTGCTGCTAAAGGTAGTTTATTTTCTTAGATCGCACATAACGCTCTCATTTCTGTCTACAAGCCTCACTGGTGATACTTGACTGCATCTGTAGCACATGGGTTAGTCAGCTAAGGGGAGATGTTACATTCAGGTGAAATTCGTTGGATCCTGTGTGGGGAACAAGTACATTTGGGAATGTGGTGAATAACTCCCACTTGTTCCTGGTGATTCTAGGGAACCCGCCTGTATCCAGAGAAGCAGAATTGCCCAGGATTTTGATGTTTGCAATACCAGCTGTATTTGTGATAAATCCTGCATGAGGAAAAGATCTTTTCAGGCTTTTCAGAAGCCTTGCTTTTCCTTCTGTCTTGCAATGCATGCTTGTAATCTATTCTAGTCTTTGCCCCCTAGACTGGCATTGTACTCACCAGCTCGTGTATCTGCACTGTGAAGGAAAGAGATCTTGAAATCAAGTAAAGCTTCACTACTGTGAATTGAGGATCTAATGAATATATAGTATTTACAGTTCTTTTAATTATTTTGCTTGTGCTTCAGTTAGGAATTCATGCTCTCCAAAGAGATATTGAAGAGGAGCAGATCATTTGGTGGACCTAATTGAGACTTTGTGCAGTGTCCATGTAGGAAATGTAGCTACATAAAGTAGAAGTTTCAAATGGTCATGTAAACACCCTTTTCTCCTGACCCATTTTACTAGAAAATGTGCATATATTTTCTACTTTGTATTATGAGTTTAGTTCTTAATTCTGTAACTCCATTTAAATGCAAACCATTTCCTTTCAAATTTGAGTCTTTAAATGATGTTTTTCCAATTCAAATATCATGGTAAAATATATTCCCCCAGAGGCTTGGTACAGTGTTAAAATGTGCAAATAATGGATGCATGTGCATTGTACATCTTCCTACCAGATGGTACTGCTCAGATTTGTAGTGTGTTGCATAATCACTTTAAAAGAGGCTGAACTAGTGTGGTTAATTTTAAGATTTCATTTGTAAATGTTAAAGGATTTTTTTCTTGCCATGTCTGATGTTTCATCTCCAGTTTTGCCACTGCACTGATCTAGGTCACAGAAAGCTGACTTAAGAGAAGTCAATATTGTATCTGCTACCAGTTGGGGGGCACACAGCTTTTGATTATTGAAGAACTAATTTAGCTATTGATTTTGGCATATCAGTAAAATAAGACTTTTTGTGTACAGAGCTACGATTCACATGGGACAATGCATTGATACAAGGAAAGATTTTAGTTGATCATTGTAAGAAAGCTTGGTAAGCTGCTTTTGATCACTTATTCCCTTCCTCCCAGCCCTTACATTTCTGCTTGGACACATCCTGAGTGTCCAAGCTGCGGTCTTGTTGTGGTCTAACAACAGCAGTTGTTAGAGTACAATGTTCAGCTGCTCATAGGGCAAATAGTTCCTAGTGCGTCAGGAATTACCGTGGAAACTGAGTGGTCAGTGTTGGTTTAGGATGCTGTCTTAATGAAACATAGACTCCTTCAAATGCACTTAACAAATTCAGAAAAATTCTTATGAGTTTTAACACTGTGGTAAATGTAAAGCAAACCAATAAAGCTGTCTGAGAAAAGATGCTTGCAGAAGTGTGCTGGTTGAGTCACTCTGTACAAGCAGATGTCTTCACTGCTTATGATGAAGGCCATTTGTAAAATATGAATTTTTAGAGATGGGAATTATCAGGATTCTGCCAAACTTGACCTTAGACAGGATTCTGTATATGACTAACAATCTATTTGCAAGTATATCTGTTCATGGTTTCAGCTTAAGAGCAGTGTACTTTGGAGGAGGAGGGTGGCACACCTGAAAGACATAAGGTACAAAGAAAAAGGAAACATGTCTTGATTTTCTCTGCAGCCCCATCTGCTGTCTTGTAGCTGAGTAGAATGGAATAAGATCTTATTTCATCACCTGTTTCTCTCCAGCTTAATTTAATCTTGGTTTTGATCAGAACTTTCCTAATCATAGTGAAATATTGTGTTTGGATGAAAGTTCTCTGCCTTTCACTTGTGTTTCAGGGTATTGTGCAAAATTCTTACATTTTCAGCCTTGTGTTTAGGATGTCTGCCTCTCATGGAGCTTGTAATCTGTTTAGGTTTTGCTTTTCTGTAAATTCTGGAGTCACTGCCATCATTTGTCTGAGACTGAGTCAGAACTGAGATGATCTATTTAAAATTCAAGTAGAAAAGTCTAATATTTAAGTATTCGATAGTGTCCATCTGGTTTGAAATCTAAATATAATAGCACAGCATACTGCTAGACTAGCTGTCCTATAATTCTGCCTGCTGCTGGTTATTCAGAGAAGCCGACAGCATCTTTTTAGTTTTCCTCACCAGATGAAAGGAATGTTTTGCTTGGTCTGGAAACCTTTGCCTTAAGACCGAGCACTCATGGTCAAACAGGATCTTGTTTCCAAGTGGGCTGTTACTTACAAGGAACCTCCTTGCAAAGTCAGCTTTTCATTTTTCAACCTTAATAGGTTTTTATCAGGAAATTTCCTCTCCTGTTCAGAAAGTCCACTTGGCTTCCATTTCAAGAACTGTGTAACAAGATCCCTCTCATAAACAGTGCAAATACTACATTAAAGGTTGCTTGCTGCACACAGTATTTCTTCTAGAAGCATGATGTTTGATAGCCTCTTTATTTTCATGGTTAGACACCTTTATTTTTGAACCTAAATTTATTCAGGGTTACCTCATATACACTGTGTCTATATAAGCAGTATTCTTAAATTTAGACAGCTCCTACACTTGTGTAAGGCTCCTCTTTTGTCTCATTCACACTGCAGACAAGAGGCTTTGCTGTCAGTCTTCACCATGCTGCGCTGCACCAGCCGCAGGATGGGCTCCTGTTCGGCCCTGTTATTCCTCTCACCTTTCTCTACACTTGTGCCCTTTCAGGTATACTTTCTGAAAGTGGGTAACAGGAATTGTACAGAGCAGTAGTTCAGATGACTTCACCGGTGCTTTGTCAACGAGCACAAATGTTTCTGTAGCTGTGCTGCAGACACTGACCAGTGCGTCCTGAGATGAACTTTTCTTTCTCAGGACCACGTTTTGTCATCATCAGTGATTGATATAAGTCATGCCAGACTTTACATTTTGGGGATAAAACAGCACACCATCTCAGTGATATGAATGTGAGCTATCTTAATATTGTTTATCTTTTCTGCAAAGACAAATATACAATATTTATTTCTGCAATAAATGTTATTTACCAAGAGTAGCTTTTTTATGACTTTGGTGATGTTGAACATATAGCTCTCCTCTGAATTCATGGTATTCTACAGGAAAATGCTCATTGTAAGAGGCTGAGCTTTCTTCAGTTTGCAGGGAACAAAGTGGGAGCCTGGTTCTGCTTCAGATTGTCCTCCTTTTCCTTTACATTTACAACACGGTTGACATCCTTAATTTGAAAAACCCAACATAACACTTTTCAGTGCATTTAGAGTGGTACCCAGCAGACTCAGTTTTTAAGGTAAAAGCAGCCTCTTTTCCTCAATGAAGATACTGTAACTTCACGGTACCTTCATGGTTATAGCTGAACAGCTCGGGTAAGAGAGCGACTTCAAAGCCCAGAGTGGTTTATGAAACTTTTTATCAGATTTCTGGGATACATTCTGTTCCACAAGAACTGTGGGCTTACGCAAAGGGAATTGGTCATGGCTATAGATTTAGCAGTGTTGTTTGTCCTCCCTTTTCTAGATGATAAGTTATTTTCTTACTGAAAAAAACTAAAAAATATGTATTAAAAAGAATGGACTCTTGTTCAGTTGAGAAATAGTGAACTATTTTAAAAGTAATTTAAAAATAATTTAAACTTTATTGTTTTTAATGTGTCTTATGCTTATCAACGTAGTGCACTGAAGTAAAATGTAATTGGTTAAAAGGGAATCATGCTGACCATTTTGGTTCTAAAATATCGACACAAAAATGTCAAAAACTACTACTGAAAGGGCCAAAATATGAGTTTCATTAAAAGCGCAGCGGTGACAGCACTGATTACAACCATCACCATTTTATGACTTTTTAATACAACAGTTTCTTCTTTGCAAGATTTCCTAGTGAAATCTCAAGACTTAAAATAAAAAATAAACACTCTCTAGAGCAGTGTAAAGGTTACAAGGAAGAAATAATTTTAAAATGGATCTAACTGCTTTAATCAGCTATCATTCATACTTTGGCACAGACAAGATCTGTTGAATTGAACAGTCATTAACATCAAATTAACCTTTATGATAGTAAGTATCTCTTTTGGTCAAACGCTATCGTTGGCTGTCAAAATGCTGCTAATGACTGTTTACCAAGAACAAGGCTATCTGCCTTAGAACAGTTCTGCAAGTGCCACGACCAGCTTTCCTTGGTCTTTCCTGAAATTATACCTGTCATTCAATTAGGCCGTATTTTGGTAATTGCCCAGCTTGCTGAACTTAGTTCTGAATCTGTAATTAGCTATTTCTAGCAGAAAAATGAGTGACTACTCCAGTGTACTCATGCTTTGTAATGGACTAAATTTGGCCCTTCCAGGAGTCGGGGTGTCTGTCTGTACTTTAGCCTCATTTATAACTGCATGGCAGACTGAACTTTGCGCTGTACTTCATGGCCCATTGTGCTCCCACAAGGTCAAATGTAGCCTGCTTTGTGTAACTGCTTTATGGATCTGAAGTAATACATTTGTTTTACTAATGGTTAACCTGTAGAAGTTTCAGACATACTTGCTCCTGTGCTTACAGCATATGGGTTTCAGACTAAAAGGTTCACACTTGATTATATAGAATTTAATAAATCTAACAATCAAACCATGCAAAGTATAATTGATATGTTGGCGATGTAGACAGACTGT
The DNA here is from genome assembly GCF_000695765.1 of Mesitornis unicolor. NCBI lineage: Eukaryota > Metazoa > Chordata > Aves > Mesitornithiformes > Mesitornithidae > Mesitornis > Mesitornis unicolor. Next base: position 14,436 of record NW_010210244.1, read on the forward strand.
CTAGAACACAAAGTGATTTAGAGAGAATAGCGGGACCTTGGCGGGGCGGGGGGGGAAGGCTGTGCTATAACTTTTAAGCTTTCAGATGCAAGATTTATATTTGCACTTGTTTTTTTCCCTTTTCAGTAAAGGGATAAAAGGATGGTGTTTTGTCAGTAGAAAAAGAGGCTTTAGAGGAAATATTTTACAGCTGCACAAGAAGAGTAAGTTATGTGCATTAAGTGTAGTAGTAACAATACCACACTGGGTTTATATATGGCCCTGGGAGTTTTTGATAATTTATGCCTAAATTTCCTATCTGTAAAACAGATATTGAGAAGAACAACCATTTTAATGGATTTTCTCTTGCAACAGTGTGTGATACTGTTAATTTGGCATCTTGTCTGCTCAGCATTTTTACATGGTGGATGGTTCTTCTGTATAACAGAACCTTCATCGAGTTTTATCCTTTACGATATTGCAAAATCTCCGTGTTAGTACAGAGGTGCTGTAGTCTCATCTAGCAGCAATAAAAACTGAAGTTACGAGGAAAATCATGTCCTAAGAATGTGAGTTTCCTGGAGAAGTAATTCACCAATGTACAGATTTGAAATCATGCACTTCTTTGGTGAGCTCTTGTTCACAAGTCTAAGAACATCTTGGAGTAGTAGAAGAAAGAGCTTGACACCTTTTGTTCTTTCTTCCAGACAGTGCTGGTGACAAAATAGGTTACATCTGTTTGTATGGACATGTGCTGCTGACTGCTGAGGACTTTTGGAAGTCTGGCATATGTGTCAAAGCAAAGTGGTAAAGCCCTAAACGAGGCCAAAATTTTTAAGGACTTTGGTGTCACCTGGAACAAGTCCAGAAATGTTTTTTGCATCTTGGCCTGTCACAGATCTGTCGTGCAGGTCTGCACCTCAGTCAGCGCTGCCAAAGTGTGAGAGAGATCCAAGAACAAGAGCGAAACATTGGTCTCTTGAAAGTGCTACAGGCAAAGCTATTTTGCTGGAGAAGCATCTAGAGCAGCTGTGATGAAGGGGGCAGCATGGGGAGCGCAAGTCATGCTGTGTGGAGCGTGGGGGGAGAGGTGGCTGTGAGGAGCCTCTCCCTGCCTCTGCTGCAGGCTGACGTAGGTGTCTGCTGGCTCCCAAGTGGGACGGGATGGACGGCACGCTGCAGTGCGCAGCCTGAGGCTGAGCCTCCTCACGGGGAAACGGGGACCCAGGCAGAGTGAAATGTTGCTGGGGAGTATATGCGTGTGTAAAAATACATGCATGTGTGTATGCATGTGTATATATATATATATACACACACAAAAAAAAAAAACCACCCCAACACAACATGATTTTATGACGTGACATCGAGAAATGTTACTGTTTCCTTTGGAACTTCCCACTGTAACCCTGCCAGCTTTACAGAGGGAATATCCAAGTCAACCGGAGGCAGAAGAATCAAGAGCAGTGAGTTTCTGGCTCAGTGGAGCATATTTCACCTCTTCCTCAAGGGGAAATGTAGAACATTTCCTTATAACTCAGGTGTGTAAATGAGAAGTGCTCCGAGTACATTATAACAGTCTTCTCTCGTGGCTGCAGCTTGCTTACAGAATCAATTTTTCAATGGTGACAGTTATTCTGTGGTCACTCTTATAAAAATAATTGGGTTGCTCTGATTCATTTGGAGCTGACTTAGATGTCACATAAGAAATTTAGGTTATAGCATGCTCATTTGCATAGTTTCACACATTGCAGTAGCATGACCATCACCATATAAAAGGCGTTTTTGGAAAAGAATATCCTATCTATGAACGTACCAGCTTTTTCTTTAGACCTTTGCACTGTTTAGTTAAATTAATGAAGACACCTGATTTATTAGATAACAAAATACTGTTGTTGCTTACAGTTATAAAGAATCCTGTAAGGTACATAAAATGTGAGTTCTGATCCAAGCTGAAATGACAGCATTGTCCTACCCTTTTATTCATTAGATACTTTGAGGAAATAGCCTCTGACATATACACCTCAGAACAAATGTATTTTACCATATTATTGACAGCCCTGTATAAATCAGTGTTTTCTGCAGTTGAGCTGTTAGCCTAATTTGCCCTAATAATAAGTTGCCCATGGGCTGAGGTTGCTGTACAGCGGCCTGATGATTCCTCATTCTGGTCTCTTAACATGGCTTTCATCAGTCTTAGTTTCATCATTTCAATACTGCTGCACCATTAACCATGGAGATGCACATAGGTATTTGCAGGGTTTCCTGGATTGGTGAAGCAAAGTCATGGCACGCTTGAGGTTGGAAGGAACCTCTGGAGGTCATCTGGCTCAACCTCTGGGGCTCCTGGGGCAGCAGGACCACCTAAGGCAGGTTGCATGGGCTTGCTGCATGTCCAGACAGTTTTTGAATATCTCGAAGGATGGACAAGAGTTCTGGTTAGCCTGTGCCAGGGCTGGGTCACCCTCAGGGTGACAAAGGGTTTCCTGACCCTCAGAGGGAACCTCCTTGTGTTTCCATTTGTGCCCATCGCCTCTGGTCCTGGCACTGGGCACCACTGAAGAGAGCCTGGCTCCATCTTTTTTCCACCTTCCCCTCAGGTATTTATATGCATGAATAAGAAACATTGTTAAGAAATGATTAGAAACAAACGTGAAAGGCCAGAGATAGCTGGAGATTGCTGCCGTACCACTTGCAGCTCATGCAGAATATTGGTGTGGGCAAGTTTTCAGCATTTCAAGTGATATAAACATTGCCTGCCATGAGCTCTTCATTGGGTTTTGGCTTGGTATGTGGTGCTTGAGACAGACAGATGACACCAACTTCCTTAGATTTTAACATAAGTACTGAAAGTATTTTTATCTTTTCATTGTTCTGTTTGTATTGAGATTACAATACAGGAACGATCAAGTGTTATCGTTGTCCTAGTTTTCTTGTTTGAGCATTTTCAAGGATGATGGGCTTTCAATGAGAGACAGCAAAACAAAACGAGGATTGAAATAGGGTGAGTGCTGCAAATCTATTTACATGTAAGTAAAATCATGAATCTGAATGCACTATTAACCAAAGCATGAATCTCCCATGCCTGGAATAAGGCATCAGCGTTCCCTTGCTACTGTTGCCTGAACCTAGTCTTTCCTCCATTTGTATTTCAAGCAGAAGTTTTCTTTGAAAAAAGAGAGCCAGATTCTAAATACAATGGGCTGCAGGTGACTTGGAATAAGAATTGTGTGAGTCCTTGGGATACTTGCTTATTTATTGATTTACTTACTTTTGAGGATTGTTGCGCACTCTAAATTCTAGAGAACCTTAAATTGGCTGGAAAATTTTCTTAAACTCAGTATCCAAGACACAAAGTCAGATGTGCCTGGTTTGTAGAGTATGGACTGGGGCTCCTTTGCATGGCCTGTGCCAAAAATTGCACAATTGCAATGCCTCAGGGGATGAGCTCAGAGCTTAAAAGTTTAAGCTCTAGAGCATGAAATTAAAAAGGCTGCAAGGAAAGTGTAAGACTGTCCTTCCAAATCTGATATTTTACTAATAACTTAATCTAAGTCTGTTTTTAAATGGTAATCTTACAAGTGCTGAAAAAGAGAAGTTCTGGGTGAAGATGATGTGATCTCTGAGAAGAAGTAGTAATCACAGAATCACAGAATCGCTCAGTTGGAAAAGACCTCTGAGATCATCATGTCCAACCGTTCCTGTCTACCCCCTAAACCATATCCCTAAGTACCTCGTCTACCTGCTCTTTAAATACATCCAGGGATGGTGACTCCACCACCTCCCTGGGCAGCCTGTTCCAGTCTCTGACAACCCTCTCAGTAAAGAACTTCCTCCTTATCTCTAACCTGAACCTCCCTTGGCACAGCTTGGTGCCGTTTCCCCTTGTTCTATCCCCCATCACCTGGGAGAAAAGACCAGCACCCACCTCTCTACACCCTCCCTTGAGGTAGTTGTAGGTGGTGATGAGGTCTCCCCTCAGCCTTCTCTTCTCCAGGCTAAAAAACCCCAGTTCCCTCAGCTGCTCCTCATAAGGCTTGTTCTCCAGACCCCTCATCATCCTTGTGGCTCTTCTCTGAACACGCTCCAGAATGTAACTACAGCTTTTAAAAACTAGCTTGGGCCATCACATTCTGCTCAGGTCAGCTCAGTCAACTCAGTATTCCAGTAAGCTCTGCGGGATGTTTCAAGTAAAGATGGTCTGCAGGTGTGCAGACCTGTCAACAGAAACATTAAATAAAATACTGCTTCCTTTGTTTGACTCCATAAAGCATACTTTTTAGTATGCTTCAATATAGTTTCTAAACTTTCCTCCTTTCTCTCTGTCCTCATGTAAAAGATGATGTAGAAGTTTCCTAAGCTGTAAACATCCATGGGTTCTGTACGTGCCTAATATGTTTTTAATCATTTGGGATGTGTGAAGGAGTAAATGTATAAATAATCTGAATCCTAAACAGAACTCTCAATTTTTTTAAAAGAATTGCCTGGTATAAAGTGAACTCTGATTGAAATGTGTGAGTGTACTTGATTACTGAAACACAGAGAAAAATCTGATAATCTACCAGAGTCTAATTCAATGTTGTAAAGTTTTATTATCCGTTAGTTTTAATATGATTATCATTAAGTCAATAGTGGAGGTCTTATATTATCTTCATTTCTCAGTTTATCACAAGCGCTTTTTCTTGTTTTCATTGACGAATGCACTGCTTCAAATAATTTTCCCCTGGCTTGCCAGGGTTGTTTTTGCTGACAGCAGGATGTGTTTTTGCAGTATTGATAATCATCAGAACACATTCAGAGAAGCTCAATTTGGTTCTGTAATGCAGTACATGAGGCACACTGAGAACTGAAAGGCAGTTAATCAAATTTTAGTTCTCCCTTAGCCTTTTTATTAACTGTAGAAGTATAAATGTGTTTCTTTAATATATTTCTCATAATTCAATTTCTTTAGCCATTTAAGTGATTTTCTGTTCTTTAAGTGTCCTTCTTTTATCTGACACTTCTACCACTGAGTTTTGAAATGGCAGACAGTTTTATAGGTGAAATCTTAGCGGTGCCTCAGAGATTTTCTTTATTTGTGCCACTTCTATAAAAGTGGCACAAAATGATAATGGCTTTCTCCTACCTTCGGTACATTCTTTTATAACTGGTTGAAAAAAGAAAGAGGCTTAAGTGAGAACTCGCTGACTGTCATTAATATTCAGATAATTCTTTTTTTGACATGTTCAGTGATAGTTTTCTGATGGGCCACCATTCAAAATAGCTTACACCTTCTTCTTATGACAATCCAAGTGCTGCATCGTGTTTTCTATTGCCTGCTGAATTACCCCACGCTTTAATCTCACTGCCGTCATTGGCATTTGGCTGGATTGCTCTGTAGCTGCTGTCCAGCCTCTACTCTTTCATTGCTGCCTTTTAATGTTAGATCTGATTCATGTGAAGGCAAGGTTTGAGGCTATATTGCTGATTCGGGGTCTGACATTAAATGGCAACTGAAATATTCCCATGTTCAAAAAGGCAAAGTTGTTTGATCTTTACATAGTGCTGAGAAAGCAGGTGGTTGGAATAATAATCATTAGGAATGTTTGAGTCCTAGACCTTCAACAAAAGGCACATCCATTCTCTCTGTGGTTTTCTTACCTGTCGTGTTGTCCATTCTGTAGGTTTGTCTCTCTCTGTTGGCCAAAAAAAATTATAATGAAGTCTCTAGAAAAGTTTCAGTGGCATATCCCTGAACAACTCTTTGCTTAAAAAGAGTCGCCTTCCAGTCCAAGAGCTGTGTTGGGGCTTCTGTGAGTGGAAATACATCAGAGGGTCTTTGGTCTGAGGCGAAGCTTGGAAAAAAGCTCCATTCTGAAAAGTTCACCTTATAGTCCTTAAAATGCATAAAAGAATGCTAAGACTCCTGGCTAAACTCACTGTAAAAATCTGACTTTTTTTGTTCAGTAAAAAGCTTTTTCTAACAGTGGCAAAACACGATCACTTTGGATGTGGTGTCACCAAGTGCAGAAATACTGGCTGACACAGAAGCAAACCTGGCGGAAGCCAGATCTCTAGATGGTCTTCTGGGACGTTGTCCAACATGAGCACTCAGTAATCAGCTGTCAAAATCCCTCCCAGTTTGAGTAATTGAAAAGGTTTGCAAATCATTGTAGAGAATTTATCTAAGTCCGCTTCCCGGTGCTGGTGTTCCCGTGCTTCTGCAGTGCTCTCATTTGTTTGCAACCTGCCAAAGGCTGATCTCTCTGCAACAAAGGTAACAACTGCCAGTATTTATCTTGAGCACTGGGAGAAAACTCTAAATGTAGGGGTGTCACCATGTTTCTGTTACAGAAAGAGTGACTGTCACACATACGCAAGGACACGTGTGTGCGCACATGCAGCCAGCTGTGTGGAAGTGTGGTCTGTGCTTATGAACGCCGCCATTACCCAAAGCACTTCCCAATGCAATTTTGCGTGATCTTTAAGCCTTCTCTTGGAATGAAAACACTTAACATCTAAAGCTGCTTTCATGTGGAGCAATCTCATTACAGGTTTACCTAACTGTTCACAAATGTTAGTCATTATGTTTTGCAATGCCCTTTAAAGATACAGAAAAGGGTATGCTTTATTCTGAAGGAGATGCAGTTTTCTTACCATCTTTTCCATGTGATAGCTTCTCACTTTTTTGCCATATTCTCTGTTGAGAGCTTTGTCCTTCCCAAAGAGAATTCTGGTGGGAAAGATTTCCCTCTTCCAGATGTACTCATTGATACTTAGTTTGTAAAGTGTTGTCTGTTCTTGTGATACCTGGGCAAGCCATGCCAATTTACATGTCAAATATGAGTGCAATACCTGCTGTGTGCCTAGAGCACTTTCTACAGATTCAAGAAATACCGAGTGGACCTAGCGAGAGGTTGAAGAAAAGATCATACATTTCATCATGGATTTTAGAGAAATCTCTGATCCTTCCATTTAAAATTATTGCTGCAAAGTGTCCTGACAAGGCAGGAGTCTGGTTCAAGGTATTTGCAGCTCCAAGAAAATTCAGTAATACTTCAAGTATTAAATGAATGAAAGTAAAGTAAATAAAAAAAAGTAAAGTAAGTAAAATAAAAGGAAGATAAATGAAATATGCCATGTGAAATGGAATCAATCCAACTTGTATTTGCATTGGAAGCTCTATGGGCTCCAGCCTGTGGTCTGTTTCCAGCACACAGGACACCCAGTGAGATGGCTGTGGTCCATGGGGAGACAGGCGTGGGAACCAGCCAGCGATCCTTTCTGCTCGGATGTGATACGCTTTCTGCTGGAGGATGCATCTTTTCAGACACATTGGAGGCTCTTACTAACCTTTTACGTAAACCTTAGGTGACAGGATATATGCTGTGATGTATATAAGATCTCTTACAGCAGAAGAGCATTTGCTTCACTGCAGATTGAGAGAAAGAAATATCAGCGGTGAAAGGCTTCTGTCTGCTGCTGTCGTATGACAACCTCCTGGCCCACGTGCGGGGCAGCAGCAAGGTTGTGGGGTGCACGAGGGGCCTTGGCCCATGTGTTGTGTCACCACATCTACCACACCATTCTTCTCTGCAAAACAAATGAAGCCTCTACAGAGTAAAAAGGAAGGAGCAGGAATTTTTTCTTCTTTCAAATCACATAAGACAGCAGGCAGCCATTGCTGCATATAGATCAGCCTTCCTTGAATGACCTTTGCTGCTTCGGGTTTGGCTTTTCTTTTGTATTGACACTGCTCTCTCCACGCTTGTCCCTCATGCCTTTGTCCAGTGTAGATTGATTTCTTAAGTAATCATGAATCAAAGGCTTAGCATTCAACTAGCAGAGAAGTAAAGGAGATGTTTGAGACTGAAGGGTTTTGCAGATCTTTTACCAGTTCAGGAATTCAGTGGTATAATTTCTGCATTTTAAACCTGAGCTGTAGGAACAGACAGGTCCTCATATTATTCTGAACCTGTTGCCTCCCTGGGCAGTGGACGTGGGCGATTACGCCTCATCCACAGTGATACCGCATGGCTCTCTGCCACTGTGTTAATATGCAGCGCATGCGCTGGGTGATGAAATATGGAAACGTTTTGATGGTGCTTAGGAACAAGACATAGCAATAAAATTTGCTTTCCACTGTGGTTTACTGTTGTCTCCTGAGCAGCATATGCTCGTGCTTTGCTTGTTTGCTTCATCACTGCCCGTGTTGGTGGGAAAACAGGTTGTCACAGGTAAATCTGCAGATGGTTTTCGTAGCTTTGATCGAATTTATCTAATTTGTCGGTTCCCTGTGACTTCCTGCTTCTCCCCGAACTGTGAGACATAGCAATATTAGAGCCACATGAAAACACTAAGCAGCATATTTTCAACTAAATTACCCCGAGCATGTAATTATAGCTATTAGTAAAGCTCCCTCTGTCTTTCAGCGTTCTCCAAAAACTCCCTTCTTCTGCAAGTTAGGGAAAAAGCCCACAGAGATTTGTAGCGAGACAGTTAGACAAGTCAGTCATTTCAGAAATCTCTCGATGTGACCAGGATGGAGTTTATTGCGTGCAATAAAATAATATCTCAGCTGGGAGAAAGGTCTGTCTAATGATGCTGTTGTTTGGAATTCACAACTGGAGAACGACGGAACTCTTGGTTTTACAGGTTTTGAGGTTACCTCTTTGCAGTGCACTCATCCAGTAGTGGGGGAATTCATTAACACCGTTGGAGAGTTACAGAAGATATCTTTCCAGAAGGTAGCCTTAGTCCAGGGATGTGGTTACTTCTCTAATTCATGGTCTGGAATGTAAAGGTTTGCATTGTTGGGGTTTGGGTTTAGTTTTGTTTTGGTTTTTTTATATTTCAGGTTTTATTTATTTTCATTCAACTGCCAAAAGCGAAATACTTAAAAAGAATTAAGTATACAAACCCCTGAGGTTTAAATTCTGTAAGGAAACAAGACTTTTAAAGCAAATGTTGTCTTTCTTTATGGCTGATTTCCTACTGTGGTAGTGTCCTTCTCACTGCTGGCTTAGCTGACAGTCCACGTGGCCGTGTTAGAGCTCAGCACTATTTAGACCAGGCTTGGTCAAGCCTTCTTGAGGAACAGACCATTCTGTGCCCCAGGAAAAATCTGTCTAGTGTTGCGGAGAAAGCTGAGGACACCACAAATTAAGCCACATAAATGACATCAGCTCAAGACACTTCTGTTACTTTCGACATTGCCTCCATGCTGACTTGCTTTAACTGGTTTGCTGCTCTTAACTCTTCTGAACCGTTAGCTGAGTGTCACTGTTAGCTGAGTGTCGTGTGGACTTGTGAAGCGGGCTCTCTGCAGCATGCTTCTTGGGCAGTTCAACGTTTGGAAGTGTTGGAGAGGTTTCTGGATGGAGAACTGGTGACTCTCCTGTTTGTACCTCTGCCCCCCAACCTATTTCAAAAGGATTTCAAGCAGAATTCTGTACTGAAGCAGATTTCTTGCAAACTCCAATCTTTCCTTATGTATCTCTGCGTGAGATGATAGGGAGTGGGCAGTTATCTTCTGAGGGATATTTATATAGATACTAGCTCTTGCTGCATGTACACTAGTATATATTAGTTCTTTCTTTTTATAGACTGGTGATCTGAAATAGAAGTGACTGGCAAAAAGAAATGTCGTAAGGGACTTGAGTGTCTTAGCGGAATACAAAATATTCCATGATGTATCTATACCTGCCTAACAAACCTTCTACGTGATTCCTCTCTTAGGCTTAAGTGGCGTTGTTAATGATTCATGCTGGTCTTCTCTTTCCTAATTTTACTTTTCTAATCATATTTACTTATAAGCATTCTCAAGGTGATCATTGCATAGCACAATTTCGTTAGTATGGCCAGTGTTTTAAGAGAGGTTTACGCAATCTACCAAGCAGTGCGTTGTCTCAGGTGCTTGGCCTGGTATTTGTTTATGAATCTTGCCTTTTTTGCCAAGCTTGTCATAGCAAAGGTGCTGGTCTCTGGGGGTGCATAAGTTCACTGTGGCACATTTGCTACTCTGAAATTATGGAACGGAGCATGGGCATATGGCTTTTCTGGAGGGGGTTATCTGTGTAGTTTAAAGAACCAGAAAAGAATATTAAGCAGAAAATAGAAGCGACTACCCAGGTAAAAAGAAAAAAAAAAGGTTTGTTTAAGAGTTAAAAAAAGTTGTCCATGCTTTGTCTATGCAAATAACAACAGTGTGCAAGGAACTTACTGAAACAAGCTTTCCAGTTTGTAGAATAGTGAATGTGAATATGGAACAAGCCGGTCTGCAGCAGTGCACTGGCTCCTTGTTTCTTTGGACATCTTCAGCCTATTCAAAAGTGCAGGACTGAACCTGGGTTTTATGTTTAGTTAAGAGCTTTCGTGTGTGCTTTACGACTTATCTTCTTAGCATCTTGTGTATCCAGAACTACAGTTTCTATTTCCCGTGTCCTTTCCATAATTTGGTGTACATGGAATCTTCTGCTGTACACAGATTCAGGATAGGACCATCTTACTACAACTGCAACTAGGCATTACAATAATCTACCCCAACTCCAAGTCCCAGATACATAAAGAAGTATACAAACACTATCAGTCTCTTCTCCAAAGACTTCACTGACTTCAAGAAACTGTTGTCCTCACGTCAAGGTTTTGGTGACAGAATCCATACTAGCCAAGGGAGATTTTCAACTATAGGGAGGTACCACTGTGTAGTTGCTAACAACTAATAGCAAACCAAACCAAAGACGACCGGTTGTTTTACGTGGGAGCTGATGTTAGCAAGCAACAAGGGCAGGCTTCTCTGGGATGGAAGGGGAACCAAGAGCAAGAGCAAGGCAGTGTCTTCACCAAGTGTGCCGTCCCACAGAAGCCAAATGAGAAGAGCAGAGCAGGTCTGGTGATAGCAGCCAGGCTCAGCCACAGCCATTTTGAGAAGTGGCCAAGGTGACCAGACAGGCTGGTGGTCAAGCTGGGAAGTCAATCTGAAGTCAGTGTCAGGTCTGCATCAATGAGGTAGATGGTTTGCACAGACATACTTGGAACACAGCTCTTGCAAAGGCCAAGAGCCCCGAGCTTCAACACAACTCCAAGGGAGTCCCCAGGGAGGCTTCTTTCAGCTCCTTCTCACACTGGGCTTTCCAACCAGTCTGACCCAACATTGCAGCTGCACTGTATCAGCTGGCCCTGAGTGTAGGCATCCAGACACACAGGAGAAGGGGAAGAGGTTGCAAATGCTGATAATGCATACAGAAGCCTGACAGGTGAAGGATAAATTAATACTGATGATTGAATTCATAATATAGTTTGTAAACATTCTTGTTCAGTTTCTGCTTCTGACAAACTTATTTTGACAATAGCTTTCTTTTTCTATCTGTCCTCCTTGTCCCTTCTCCATGCCTTGCCATGGTTTCTCTTTTCTCCAAAGAGAAAGAAGTCACAGATTTTAGTTGTTTTCTCCTGACCTTTCCAGCTCAGCTCTTGGGAAGCTCCATATTTTCATGTGCTTATTCATCCACGTCTCTGAACAGCCTTATCCCTTAGAAGAAATATATTGTCTAATTACATCTATGTGCCATGGGCAATTGAAGATAATTATTTGGGTGCATAATTGGCAAAAATATTTTTACAAGCATCCTTTATCTCTTGTGCTACCCTTCACTACAACAAGAAAGAGAAGTAATCTAAATGTAATCAGTAAGTGAATAAGTCATTAAAACAAAATCCTTTACGTTTATAAAATAGGTAACTCGATTAAGCATCTGCTTTTATAGCAAAGCATGCCTTGCCAAACTGGTTGTATCATGTATACAAGCCTTATGCAGTTTTCTTGCCACAGAAAGTATGAATAAAGTCTTTCCAAACTATCTTCTTTTATTCCTATAATGTTGGTCTCTGAGGTATCTGAATTCAACACAAAATTGAGGTACGTACACCCAAGCAATGCTGATATACTCGAATGTAGGGAGTATATAGAAATGTTAGAATAAGGACCACGTTTGAGCTGGAGTTAACTAAACACCATGAATCCTACCTGCTGCACTGTAAATCTTACTCGTGGCAGCAAGTTCCCTTGGGAATCCTGCAGCTGGAAAGGCAGAGTTAGTATGAAAATCTTGCAATTACTTAAGAGGACTGATTCTAGTAAAATTATATGAGAAATAAAAGGTTATCTCCATGCAGATCATGTAACTCCTTGCTTTGTACAGGAAATGCATAGGAAATACTGTATTTTTGCATTTCTCAAAAGTACTGCTG
>NW_010210244.1:26670-33489 GCF_000695765.1 Mesitornis unicolor
CTTCTGGGAGTGATTAGAGCCATATACAATGACTTCTTTCATGGATCTTTTTAATTTTTTTGAAACGTTTGCTTCTGGTACAAAGAAAAGGGACTTGATTCAGGGGAAAGGTGAATGTGTAACTAAGTTTTGAGGCACTGCTCTGAATCCTGCCAAGAGCAGGCTGCCCTTTGACTGCCGCTGTGGGGTGGCTTGAGGTTTCCATCACAGTTCCTAGTAGCAGGGGAAATAATATCTTCCTGCAGTTCAGCTGGAGGTGGACTGCTGTTTCTTTTGTAACTCGAAGAATGGTTTCCACACTCAGATATAGGGCAAGAAATGACATAAATATAAATCCAGAACCTAGTCTTCTGGGTTTTTTTTCTGCTGTATATGTGCACATAGCACTTGTCAGGCCGTACCAATTTTCAGTTGGAAGGGATCTACAAGGATCATCTAGTCCAACTGCCTGACCAATTTAGGGCTGACCAAGTTAAAGCATCTTAAGGGCATTGTCCAAATGCCTCTTAAACCCTGACAGTTTTAGGACATCAACCATCTCCCTAGGAAGCCTGTACCAGTGTTTGACCACCCTCTTGGTAAAGAAATGCTTCCTAATACCTGATCTAGTTCTCCCCTGGTGCAGCTTTGAACCGTTCCCATGCATCCTGGCACTGGACACCAGGGAGAAGAGCTCAGCACCTCCATCTCTTCTTCCCCTCTTCAGGAAGCTGTAGAGAGCAATGAGGCTCCCCCCTCAGCCTCCTTTTCTCCAAACTAGACAAGCCTCAAGTCCTTAGCTGCTCCTTATAGGACATTCCTTCCAGCCCCTTCACCAGCTTGTTTACCCTCCCCTGGACACATAGAAGGACCTTTCCATCCTTCTAAAACTGTGGGGCCCACAACTCAACACCATACTCAACACTATACTCAACGCGAGGCCTCACCAACACTGAACACAGTGGGACAGTCCCTTTTTTTGACCGGCTGGTGATGCTGCCTTTGACGCCCCCCCAGCATATGGTGTGCCCTCTTGGCTGCCAGGGCACACCGCTGCCTGACACCCAGCCTGCTGTTGGCCACCACCCCTGTGTCCCTTGCTGCAAGCTGCTTTTGGTTGTCTAACTTCAGTGAAACCACATGGTGAATGGTTGGTCTGCTCACAACTGGATTTCTCGTTTCTCTGGGCATGGCTGCTCGCCCTCTGTGTTGGTTGTAGCTCTGTTTGCCTGAGGATTGTTTCCCCTGTTTCTTGACCTCGAATGAGAATTGTGCTTCTGCTGTCACGATGAATAGTTTTGAGGGGACACACACAACCTTTGCAGCAGTGCACTTGACCACAGGCAGATGCTTCTTCAGTGTAAACCTTCCCAACCTCACCAGGGCTCTGTCTTTCTGAATTCTGTTTACAGTTTGTTGTGTTGGCCTGTATTAACGTTCTCTGTACCAAAATAATAGTGGGATCGAATAATTCAATAGCTGCAGTGTACTTGCCTTATGCAAATAGATGAGAACTGCACAGAGGGCCATACAAAGTTTTGCACAAATAATACAAAAGAGGTGGAATAAGAATGAATCCTCTGAATGCTTCTTCCTCTGGATAAACCTGTAAGTACTTCACTAAAATACTGGTACTTAAACTGCTGGCCAGATACATATAAGAGTAATTAGCAAGAGATTGCTGGTCCAGAGTCACCATAGTTATAATTTTCCATCTTTCTATCAGGAGTTAAGCTGTATGTATTTTAAAAGGCTTGAATAAAGCTGAGCTGATGGAATCTATAAAAAAAAAAAGGAATTTAATAACAAGAAGAGTTAGATTTTAATGTCACTGCATACTGTGCCAAGTCCTATGACTTTGTTACATATCAGCAATTGCGAAAAAGAATTTTCCTTAAGTATAGAGTTATTCCAGGGCCGGTTGGAGTCTGGCCCAGTCTACCTGTGGCAAAATATAAACTAAAAGCTTTGATTCAATAATGCCTTCTTTTAAGCAGCTGATGATTTATATTGCTGCTTTCCTCTTGGAAAGTGTTTCTGTTCTGAAATGTCAGTTTCGATTTAGGGCTGTGGCAAAGTTTCCCTGGTCAGAGCGATATGCCATACCATGGGTGGCAATGGTGCTGTTGGGTTTTTTAATGTAATTTGCTGGGGTGAACTCAGTGTCCGCTTGTGACAGGGCAGTGCTGGGGATCCTGAGCTTCTGTACCACCTATCAGGCAGGTCCAGCTGGTTCAGGAGAGCTTCTTCCATCATGGAGCACTCTTCTGTTGGCTTTAGAAATGGCTTCTAAAGCTGGAAATGCTGGACATAGATTTGTGCATTATTAGCGTGAAATTGGAAATATGAATCTGATATGAAACAAAAAATAGCATTGTCAAAAGTCAAATTACATAGAAATAATTCAAGTAGTAGAACAGTAGTATTAAAGCTGTAAGAAGAATTTATAGGGCTTCACCCCCCCATATCCATGGCACGTTTGTAAAGCAAACTTGTAAGTTTGTAACAGGAACAAATTAATGTTTAAACATATAACATTGGAATAATTTCTGCTTTAATAGAGCCTCTTTTAAAAACTCCATAATTAGGGCTACTTTGCATACAGGTTTTTAATGACTTTTTTAATCCATAAATCTTAGAATTGCTAGAATTGGAGCATCTGGGATGTCTGCCCAGGCCACCTGGAAGTCCTTGGTTTACTCACTGAATTGTGCAGATGAACCATTCCTATGCAGTAAATCCATCATATCCTGATGCTTAGATTTCCTGTCCAGAGAGGTAACCTGCGTAACACACATACAAGTTTGGGAAATTCTAGAAAATAATATCATCTCTGTGTTGAAAAAACACTGTAAAAAGGTCAGTGGATATTACTCTTTCTTTTTGCTGAACTGGGAGATGTCAGTGCCTCTCATTTCACAGCTCGAGTTGTATAGGAGTTGTTTTTCTGCCTGCTCTTGGATTGCGCTCACATTTTCTGATATACATTAAAGATCTGTTCAAACAATTGTGCAGATAAAAATGCAGAAGAGCTATTATACAGACTAAATGTGCTATATAACTATGCTGTATTACCATTATGTAAAGAAAGATGCCGTTAAATCTTTGGTTTTCAACAAATTCACACAAAGGTGAAATGTTGAAAGTGTCTTAAAAGTCAGCACACAAAATTAAGGCAAATTTTTATTAAGCAAGCAAATCTTGGGGAGAATACCCATAGTTATTAATTACAAAACACTTCTAATAACCTTGAAAGTTGTTTGGGATTTTTGTTTTGGTGGGTTTTTTTCCCCTCCTTATGACAGAAAGACAGAGACCATGGTTACCTCAGAAAAAAGAAATGGTTAGACAGGCATGATCAGAGATGAGGGAGCACCCAAGGGACAGCTTCACAAGCCTTTGCTCAGTCAACCCTGCAATGAAGGGCAACCTTGTGGAAGTAAAGACACCCGAGAGGCAGAGGCAAGGCACATCCCAAGCCTGAAAGTCTCCAAGTCTTCTGTAGGTGCAGCTTCATGCTAAAATACTTAAAAATTACCCTAGATGCAAGCTGTGATTTATTGCTGAACTTGCCAAAGCATATAAATTCTGCATGAAATCAAATGCAGTTTTGTTATAGCACAAAGATGCAAATATCTATAATTAAGATAACTGAGTTTCATTGCTATGGCAGATGAAAGCAGGCAAGGACTGGTCACTAGTCTGAGCTTATGTTAGCTCTAACAGCATACAGGGATCATTCTATAAAGTAAAAATTTAGAGATTGCTTATAGATGATGTCACATATTTGACTTGGCTATTTCCTTTATCTCTTAAAAGAAATTCTCACTAATATTTAAGGAGTTGCAGACTAGATCACATAGACATTTTTTGGTTAATGTTCCACGTGAACCCCTTGTCCTGGTTTGAGCTAAACAGAACTAATTTTCTATTTAGTGATTTTACTTTTCAGCTCAGTCTCTTTTAAGTGGCTGAACTTGCTGAAACCAGCAGCATGGTTTTCCAGTATGTGCTGTTAGAAGATCAGCTCAAGGCCAAGTGTCTCACCATGGGTGCCGTGTTGGGGAGGGAAGCAGACCCAAAACGGATCAACAAGGTGTTCCATCCCACACACGTCATAGTCGGTATAGAGCCGAGGGATCACAAGGGTCTCGACCCTTCTTCCATCTTGGAGCTCTTCGATCTCAGACCCTTCCTTCCATCTCAATCCTGCAGAGGCCGAGGTCTGAGCAGACCCTGCTGGTTCATCTGCCTCTGATCCTGATCCCTGTGTTCCTGCGTCAGCTCCCACTGCTGCTGGGTCCAGTCTGGGACTTTTCCAGTGCCCTGCTCTGCAGAGCTTCTGGTGACGTATTCGTCATTGGGGGAGGAGAATCAGCTAGAAATGGAGGTCGAAAGGGCCTTGAGTGTCTTGGATTTATTTCTTCAAATTTTCTGTAAAATGAGCGTGTTGTTAAGATCCGTACAGAGCCTGCTCAGTGGTGTGGTCCCCTGAATCTCAGCTGGGGACGTGTTTATTTGTACCTGCCCCATGCTCTGCAGAAGCATCTTTCAAACAACCCCAGGTATGTGGTGCTACAGCCAGATGGCAGGAAAAGTCACCTGGTAGACAACTTAAGATTCATGTTTGCTAGAATCACTGGGAAGATATTGATGTCCAGTGGCTCAGCATGTGTGAAAGTGTTTTATTATAATGCTGAGTGTGTAGATCGGGTCTCTGATCCACAGTAACGTCTCATTGCTGTACAAAAGTGACTGGAATGCTACTGCCCAGGGCTGGAATTTTGTGAGTTACTGAGCACAAACTTTGAAATGCCACCCTTTTCTTGACATGTTCTACTTTTCAATTTCTGGAAATGCTGGCCACCATGAGAGGATGTGCCTGTAAAACCCACTGCAGAGATCGTGCGCCTGCATGCTGGGTACACTTGTAGCACGTATTGCAGGTGCTCTGCTTACGTTTTCATGAACTTTTAAAGTTTTTAAGGTACGTGTGCTCACTGCAGCACCCTGCTGACTCCCCTCTCGGAGCAGATTGATGTGTGGAAAATCAGGGGTTTTAGCCACGTATACAGTGAATACTATAGGTCTGCTTACAAGTGGTGATCACTATTAGCTACCAGATCATCGGCTACTTAAGATGCCGGTCAGCAGAACAGTGTGGGCTTGCTGGGATGAAAACCTACAGAATGGGTGAGGAGCAGGCCTGATGCCCAGGATCCAGCTGAAACTTTTGGCAGATCTTGTATGATCATGTGAACACGTATCAGGATGCTCACGTTAGATCTTGAATACCAGCATCCCTCATGGTGGAAGTGTGGGAAGTGGTTGGTCTGTGAAGAGCTATGAACAGGGAGAGGGCTTAAAAAAGGCCCATTATTCCGAAGACATCCCCTGGGCTGGTGGGAGAGAACGGTGTTGGCTGTGCCATGGGGGAAGTAGAAACTGTGGAAACAGCTCCAGCAGCACCAAGCTCTGTGGTTGTGCTCTCCCAGCAACCTTCAGAAATGCTCTGTGGCAAAGGCTTAGTTTTCTTTCCTGATTTTCAACCTGTCCAGGCAAGGTATGCAGTGTTAAAAGCCAAATACACTTCATCAGGAATCTCCCACCTTGAAGAAAATGAGTCCTTTCTGCATTCGTTACCATGTCCGTGAGGGACTGGTGAGGTGGTGGAGCAGGGCCAGAGCAAGAGTTCCTGGGGCTGTGAGCTTGCTTGGCACTGTGTGTTTTGTTAGAGCTTTATCAGTGGAAATGCATGAACAATTACGGCTTCACTTCCTAACTGGAGTGCATTTTGTGATCAATGAAGAGCACACACCGAATGGGATTTAGGGTATGTGGGGCTGAAACATGTTCTTACCCAGTGAAACCTGCTCTTTACAGAAGAGCTGACTGAAGGCAGCTGAATGGAGCAGTTGTAGTGGTAGATGAAACAGAAAGTGTTATCTTTAGAGGTAGAATGCATTTATCAGAATGAGTTGTTTATTTTACTCATACATTTATTTACCCATCTTTTTTTTTTGTGGAGAAGACAAAGAAAGGTGAAAGTGTTCCTAGATACACCTAAGGCTTTTTTTCTTAGGTCAGCTATTTATGTGCAAATCTTTCACTCCTCTTCCTTGATTTCTATGCTCCCTGTAAGCTGCTGAGGTGAGCGGTGCAGGTGACATCAGCCACAGAAGCGTGAGTAGATGTGACTGTCTCTGAAACTGTTTGGAAATCATTGTTATCCCTTGGCTCTTCCCCATTTTTCCTCCAGGAAAAAATAAAAAAGCATAGAACAAAACTCTATATGGGACTGCTACAGGTAGAAGTGGAGGCAATGTGCGTTTCATTTCCAAGCAGGTTATTATAAAGCAATGCAAAATCTTAAGACCTTAATTTTTTCTAAAATTTCTTTTGATATGGAGAAGTGCTCTGTAGATGGCAGCATTGATGAGGCCTTACTTGCTTTCACCCTCAAATAAAAAGCAGCAAAAGAGTGGTTAACTGCAGGCATTTTCTTAGTAGCTTTTATATACAAATATTGAAGGAGCACTTGGCATTTTGCTTACATAATAAATTGAAGTTGCTTCATAGTCCAACAACTTCAGGTTCATTTCAAAGCTAGTGTAGGGAGAAGCTTTTTGATAATTTACAACTTCCACTTTTAGTGGGACGCACTTTTTTCAGTCTGCACGTGATCATTTTATTTGTGAGACTGGAAGCAGGCGTTAACCAGATCAGTTATTGGGCCTGATAGTTGAGTAGATCTATTATGAAAGATTTTCTGACTTAAACTCCCAAACTAGTTCTGTCGACTGTATGATTACAGGCATCGCTTTTATTCTGCCTGCTCCT